>NW_017670957.1:365964-397494 GCF_001879085.1 Nicotiana attenuata
GGGTCGTTTGGGCTTAATTAGGTAAGGGTGGATCTAGACCGTTGATCAATATTGATCAACGGTCATTTGATCCGGGTTGGGCCGGGTAGACTTAGGATTGGGTCTGGGTCTTGGGTTAGCTTAATTGGGTTAGGGTATTGGATTTTAATTTAGGCTAAATTAGAAAGCCAAAATCTGGCTATAAGTTAAATAGCCCCTTTTTCCCATTTAATTTATAAAAATAGTAAATAAATTTCCGAAAACTAATTGGAAGCACTAAAATGACTTATAATATATAGTTAACAATTTAAAAATACAGGACTTAATTTTATGAATATAAAACACAATTGAATCTTAAAAGGGCTAATATTGCAATTATATGTAATTTAGCTTAAAAAATACTAAATAAATTTGTAAAAATATGCAAAAAATTACCTCAGCTATATCTTAGCATAAATATAAAATTCTAATAAATGAATTACCAAAATAATAATTTTGGAAATAATTAATGGATTTTTATGGATGAAAAGGGAAATAAATTAGTTTAAAAAAACCTAAAAAATTATGGGAAGAATAGTAAAATGCTGGGACATACTTATATATGCATATATATGCTATTTTAAAGATATTTTGCACATAAGAATATACAGTGAAAATTTGGGTATCAACATGCGGTCCGCGGAAGCAAACTTCAGAGAGATGTCAAGTGCCTAGGTTCAAGCCTGTGCGGTCCGCGGTCGTGTTTGTGCGGATCGCGCTAGATGCCTCCGCGGCCGCAGTACATTCTGTATGGTCCGTGGAGCCTGGGTTCAGAGAGTTAATTTTTCAGAGTCAAGAGCCTAGTGCGGCCGAACACCATTTTGTGCGGTCCGCACTGACCCCGCAGGGGCAATTTTGTCCAGTTTTTTCAGCTTAGTATAAATAGAATATTTTACCATTTTTAGGGTATCAGATATTACAATACTGTAGCTGCACTCGTGAGACGATATTTCTTAGCCATTTTTTGGCATCTTTATGTAGTTTTAATCATTGAAACTTTGTATTTACTTTAGTAATTAATTAATATGTGTTTCTCTTCATCTATTTCTCTGATGTTATCTTCAAGCATGAGTAGCTAGACCCATTAGCTAGGGTTGTGGCTCAACCCTAGTGTGGGTAATTGATGGGTGTCGTAATTTAAGGTTAGATTGATTATGGGTGTTTGTTATTTGGGTCAATTTTATGGTTTAATTTATGAATTAGTGGTTGCAAACACTAGTTTGTGCTAACTTGACTTGGGCTCTTCTTGAGAAAGAAAGCCCAAGCCTCCAAAATTGACTCAACAAGGAATTGGGATGGACTCAAGGGATTTGATAGTCCCAATTAAAGGGTTAAACCTCGAGAGAGTAATTACCCGACTTGAACCCTAGTTGCTTGGGCAAATATGCATACCCAATTAGTCTCGAGAGAGTCAATTGGGCAAAATCACTCTTTCTACCGAGAGGTGTAGAGTGGGTAGTATTGAGCAACGGTTATAATATATTTCCCCAATCATGTCAATCGTGCCTTAGATGCAATTACCCGCCAATTAGCCACCTAGGTGAAGGTCACTACCCTAGTGCCTTTTAAACCATTAGATACAACTTGTAGCAATTTACTCTTAGTTTAATTTGGTTGCAATTATAATTTGTAGTTGGTTAAAAGTAGAATTATAAATAAAACCCCAAAAATTATGAGAAGTGTAATTAAGAACACATACGCGATCCTAAGCTAAATAGATACTCGACTCCAATCGTAGCTCTCTGTGGATTCGATCCCGACCCACAAATCGGGTAAAAGCTATTGCTACCCTCTCTCGCTAATTTTTAGTGGTGCAAAGTTGGCAGCGATCAGTAAGCGATGGGCAACTAACAATATGAATAAGATCAATGAGGACCCTTTATGGCCAATAATGAGCAATAAATGATGAACAATAAATAGAACACAATGAATGCAAGCAATAAACGAAGTAATGAACTCAAGAGAATATGTTAGAGAGCAGAAAAAATGTTCTTGTGTATTTTGATATGGAGCAACCGAACTTTGCAAAATGACAGGGACCCCCTTTATATAGGAGGGGAAATCCCAACATAGTTCACATGTGTTAATTACAAAGATATGGAGATAGGACAGCTAGTCGAAGTCACGATTCAGGTCTGATTTTGGCTCACTAGGCTTTGTCAGCCCTAGTTATGCGCTTTGGGAACTCCCCGCCTTCCCATCATAACCGTTGGTCCGCACCGCCCCGAGGTCGAGCGTCGGCAGCCTTCAAGGATTAACCTCGACCCTGGTCTTGAACCTTGTGAAACATGCTCACGAGACACCTTAATGACAAAAAATTGGACCCTCCAATTTTACCGTATACAAAAACGATAAAGAATGATTCTAGAAGCTTAATTACTTGATATTAAAATATAATTTCATTGCTCTGACACTTAAAAAAGTATATTGATGACATTTAACAACTTTTTACATACAGATCCTATGTTTTTATTTTAAAACATTTATTACTTTTTCAAAAAATTAAATATAAAATTCAGTATTAAAAAAACGAGGCCTCACTAATTTGGGGGCTTAAAGCCATAGCCTTAGTGGCTTAGACCTTGGAGCTGGCCTTGCCTTCGTCTCCATTATGTTGGTGTTATTTAACTTGTTTACTTATATATACCGATAGTGATAATTTTTTTTTACACCATAACGTTTAGTCGTGAAAATAAGATAGATTACCTACTATAGCTGATAAAGGTGACCTAATAGTGTGAAATTAGTTATATCGTCAGTGAATATTAGGTAATTAATAGGCGTTTTATTTTTCCTTCCATAATGGCATTTTAAAAATCACAACGGTTGTCTGTTGTTAATTAAAATTCTTAATTCAGATAATGCGTATGTTATCTTGTTGGTATTATTCTAAACTCTCTTGATATTTATTTAGTTACATTAAATCATGTCATTAAGGATTAAATAAAAAATTTAAAGTTAATATTTTATCAGATAGCCAAACTAAAGGGAGAAGTGTCTCATAAAATGAACCAGAGAAAGTAAATTTTAAAGAAGTCATAAGTACATAAAAAAGAGGGAGTTAATTTGTCTAAACCAAAATTTGGAACGGGAATTAATTAATTTTCTGAAGAAAATTGGCGGAGGATTACTCTTTCTACAACTGTGGTTGTTTCTTCTGGCAATTATTGCTTCAATTTAAGAAAAGGAAGAAAATTAAAGCAGCTAAGACTAAATATTAGAAATTCTCCTGCGCTTAACCAGGGGCGGCCCGACCAATTTTGTGGCCTAAAGCCAAACTTTATGAGGGACATTAACTTTTTTATTAATAAAAATATTTTATTTTAATTTGAAATTTATTTTTCTAACTTTTTTTAGATGTAAAGCTATTATTATTATTATTTTTATAACCAATTTCTCCTAATAAGTCTTTCTCACATGACAATATAGCTAATTCATTCTCCTCAAATTGTTTCATTCGAGAGATTTTGAGATTTCACTATTAACATTCTCCTCAAATTGTTTCTTCCTATATATTACACGTTTCTTATGAAATTCGGATTCGGTATTAATTTCAAATGCAATTTCCTTGGCAGAAATCAAAGTTGCAAATCCTTCATCTCTTTATTTGTTAAATAAAGAAATCAAACTTTTTCACTTCACATAACTTTTCTTTCAAATTTATATATAGCCTATTGGTGTTAAAAAAAAATGGGACCTTCATAAATATGGGGCCTAAAGCAGTTGCTTTACCCGCTTTATAGACGGACCGCCCCTGCGCTCAACACGATGGACGGCAGGTCTAATCTAATGTATCATTCGAAACACTCCAAAGTTATTGAACTTTTTCGCAAGTTGAATAAGAAGCTGATTTTTTTTAGAGATACAAAAGAAGGAAAAAAACCCAGAAAACATCAGTCAGGATCTTCTGAAGATTGTGATTCACCAACTTCATTTGAACAGGAAAGAGCTGTAATTTGTATTATCTGTAGTTTATTTCTAGAAACTGGGGCAAGTGTTATTTAAATATTAACGCCGCAATAACTCTTTCACTATCACAACCAAAACTAATACTAATTTATTACTAATATATATTATATGCTAATAATTAAAACCAACCCATTTACTCTATGTTTCTCTCTAACATCTATCGACGTTGGAGTATCGTCACTGCAAATACTCTATACATAATATATATAGTTCGATCAAAGATCCTACAATTGTCGTTATATTGTCTTTGTGACATTTTTGTTGCTCCTTTTTCTTTTTTGATATGCATTCGTATCTATTATATATGTTGGTTTTATTTAACAAGTGGGTTTATTTCCTTTCCATGAATGACATTCTATAAAGTTGATAAGTTATGGTATTTTGGAGTTTTGATGATTTACCAAACAGTCTTGAGGAACCAGTTGTGATCAGTTCCTTAGGTTTGGTTCTTAGGAGGGATATGGCTAATTCGCAGGGGGAATAATGTGGAGATCCGGTACTGAGGGGGAATATCAATTCTAAGTTTGTCATCATCAAAAAGGGGGAAATTGATAGGTTACAAGTACTTTGGGCACAAGTACTTTACTTTATGTTTTGATGATCTAACAAACTTACCATCTAGAACCTTCTTACCATCCAAAACCAGATAAGGAACATGTTACACATTTACAAGACCTTAAGATCACAAAGTTCCAGGTTGGGATCCAGTGTAGGATATAACACAACTCTTCAGAGTGGAAGGAATAGCTGAGGGAACAGGTCCCTACTGGTTCCCGAGGAGACTGTATGAAGTTAACTCTCCAGCTGGAAAGTTGCTGCCTGCACACGCTACTGTACATGAACAGTGCATCAGTCAACTTTATGTGGAAAGCTTTTTACCTACCTTGTTTACATCATTGTAAATGATGTCACACATGTATAAATACAATCAAGGAAGGTAAAACAACTTACTTCATGAGAGAACAAGATAAGGAATCTGATACAATTAAGTTCCCTTGCATTCCGAATAACTAGTCAGATGTCTGGTCCAATTCTCAATGAAATCAGATAAGAAAACAACAGAGGGACCAGATAGGGATCAGTTTCCCTCGTCGTTGTACAGTCAACTTTACAGTTGTAAAAGCTGATGCACTGTATCGTCTGGCAGACTGCTGCACTGTACCGTCTGGCAGCAGTACAGCAGCACAGCTGTAGCTTGCTAAGGCCCAACTAAAGGGCACATTATTGCATCATCCTTGATGACATCACATACACATATTATCAACATGAGGTAAGGGATGGGATCACTTCAACACTTGCAAAATCAAAAAAGAAAATATTCTTTCAAGTGCTAGCCACAACCTCTCTCAAGAACAAAGCTGCTACAACCTCAAGGACCAGATCTAAAGATTGAAGATATCTTAACTCCTTAGGTTTGTTGAATCTTTGTTATTTGTTCTTCATTTGTAATTCCTACTTAGCTTAGTTAGAAGCAATGTGTAGGAACCCCTTTGTAAAACCATAAACTTTTTGAGTTTGTGTTGTGACTAGAGTTAGCCATAAGTTGAAGTCTTTGTAACAAGTGAGTGACAAAGTGGTTTGTGGTAAGTGCATCACAAGCTAGTTGAGTTGAAGTCTATGTAACTAGTGAGTGACAAAGTGACTTGTGGTAAGTGTATCACAAGTTAGTTGAGTTGAAGTCTTTGTAACTAGTGAGTGACAAAGTGGCTTGTGGTAAGTGTATCACAAGATAATTGAGTTGAAGTCTTTGTAATAGAGTCATTATAAAGTGGCTTGTAATAGTGTGTTTACAAGTTAGTGAACTTGAAAGCCTACAAGTGTAGGTCGTGGTTTTTGTCCCCTTGAGTTGGGATTTTTCCACGTGAAAATCCTTTGTGTTCTTTATTTACTACCGAGTTACTGTGGGAACAATTAGAGAATCTGATTCCCTATACTGTCTAGTTTTACAGTTTATTGCTTACAGTGGGAACTGATAGAGAATCTGGTTCTCTATACAGTCTGGTGGACGCTTAGTTTCTATCAATTGGTATCAGAGCAGGTTCTTTCTAAAAGTTTAACACCTAGAAAGGATCTACATGGATGCTCTAACAGACTTTGAGGAAGGTCGATCAACCTACAGGCCACCTCAGAAAATGGTTAGTAGAAATGGAGGCATTCCCAAGAAGGGTAGCTCTAGCAGAAACACTAAAAGATACGATTGTTATCACAAGTGCAAAAAACCAGGACATTTTATCATAGATTGTCCTCTCCACAATCAGGTCCATTACAAACACAATGCTGGCAAGGTGGGTAAGAGGAACCTGGTCCCCGACAGAAAGTTTAAGAGAAGAGATGTCGCTGTTAATATTGTAAAGCGAGCTCTGGCTGCCTGGGGAGATTCCTCTAGTGAATCTGAGGGTGATAATGAAAAGGAAGACACCTCCATGATGGCCGTTGAAAGCAAAGCTGCAAAATATGATTCCATATTTGCATTGATGGCAAAATCTGATGAGGACGAAGAAGATGATGATGATGAGGTAAACTTTCTGGATGTACAAAGAAATTTGAAGTTTTATTCTAAAAAGAAGCTGGTATCTTTGGATAATGATTTAATTGATGCTTATCACAGTCTTATAAATGATAAAGATTCTTTAACTATGGAGTTAGGAGAAGCAGAACAGATCAGAGATGACCTAGTAGTTGCTGTAGTTGATTTAAAGTAAATGATTGAGAACCTGAAGAAAGATTAGGATGCCTTAGATGAAAAAATTGCAAATGTAGACCTAAAAGAGACCATTGAGAGTGTAAGTAGGGAAACAACAGTCTTAACAAAGAGAGTTGCTAGCATTGAGCATAAGAGAGATGACCTACTAGTGGTGGTATTGGACTTGAAGGAAACAATTAGGGAACTTAAAATGGAGAGTGGGCCTGAAAATTCTCAAAAAGGAAAGGAAGTTGCAAGTGAGGCATACATTAAGCTTGAAAGTGAGTTAAATTCAGTGAAGTCTAGTCTGTGTGCTCAGCTTGAGAAAAACAAACAACTTTAGCAAGAACTAGGTAGAGTGAAGAGTGATCTTGAAAAATTACTCAAGTGGACCTGGTCCTCTGATGCTATCACTGCCTTGTACACAAACAATGGGGTAAATAGGCAGGGAATCGGGTTCCTAAGGGAAAAGACACCTTCCTACAACCCTCATAGCAAGTACGTTACTATACCTTACAATTGGCTTTGCAGTCACTGTGGTAACACTGGGCACTTTAAAGAAAATTGTAAGCCAAGATTTCAATCTCAACAGAAAAACAATGTTTTTGCTGAAAAAGTAACTGCTGTTATGGAACCCGGTCCTTAACATAAAAAACGTATAATGCCTGCTAGACCAAAAGAGCCCTCATTCACCCCTTTCCTCATTACAAGGGACCCAAACTTGTTTGCGTTCGTAAGTCTAACCCTTGATTTCCTTGTGCGGGGAACAGTGAAAGGGAGCAGTCAACAGTGGTACATGGATAGCGACTGCTCGAAGCTCATGACTGGAAGTACAAATGATTTCCTTTCACTAAAGGCCCTACAAGGAGGGAGTGTATCCTTTGAAAATGGCAAGAAGGGATACATACTGGGAGTTGGAAGTATCGGGAAGTCTCTTTCCTACTCTATTGAAAATGCGTACTTCGTGAAGGGGTTGAAGTATAGCTTGCTGGTTATTTCCCAAATCTGTGACAAGGGGATCTTAGTTGTCTGAGTGCTGTTAATGATAATGCTGAGCTATGGCACAGAAAGCTGGGTCATGCAAGTTTCACGCTGCTAAACAAATTAGTCAAAAAGGACCCGGTTCGTGGTCTGCTCAATTCAAGCTTCAAGGATCACAGGGTGTGTGATGCATGTGTAAAAAGAAAGCAACTCAGATCCTCTTTCAAGCCCAAAAAGGAAGTTAGTATCTCAAGGCCACTTGATCTCCTCCATATGGATCTATGTGGACCTATGAGGATGCCAAGTAGAGGAGGAAAGAGGTGCATATTTTCGTTATTATGGATGACTACTCCAGATTTACATAGACATTGTTCCTCAGAACTGAAGATGAGACTCCAGCCGACATAGAGGAACCTGGTCCCTCGATCACAATATCAGAAGCAGAAAACAGAGTTGTGGATGCTGTACATGGAACTCCAGATGCTGAGGAATTCAAACCAGATCAAATATAAGAAACTCACTTGCCTTCTCAGCCTTTCTCTCTCAAATAGAGCCTAAGAATATCAAGGAAGCATTGAATGATGCTGACTGGATTACAGCTGTTGAAGAAGAGCTCCGTCAACTTAAGAGGAACAATGTGTGGAACCTGGTTCCACGACCTGCTAAAAGAACTGTTATAGGAGCCAGGCTCCCCGTGCTTGGTGTGAAAAGTTGTCAAAATTCCTTCTAGAAAATGGCTTTACAAGAGGAACGTTTGACAACACTCTTTTTCTGAAGAAACATGAAAGGAACCTAATCATTGTGCAAATGTATGTTGATGCATCATCTTTGGAGCAACAGTTGATTCTCAATGTGAAGAATTTGCAAAACTCATGGGAAGTGAGTTAGAAATGAGTTCGATGGGGGAACTGAATCTCTTCTTAGATTTACAAGTGAAGCAAACTCCCAAGGGGAAAATGATAAGACAACAGAAATACATCAAGAAGCTGCTGAAGAGATTTGACATGGAGACATCAAAAATCATTGACACTCTCATCGCCACAACTACTTGTCTAGAATGGACGAACCTGGTTCCCCTATAAATCAAACCATATAGAGGTATCATAGGGTCACTTCTGTAACAGAACAGATATTGTTTTAATATGGGTCTGTGTGCCGGGTTTCAATCCAATCCAAAGGAATCTCATCTGAAAGCTGCCAAGAGAATCCTAAGATATCTCAAAGGGATGTAGGACTTGGTTCTCTACTATCCCTCGGGAGATAACATTGAATTGGTTGGATATGCTAATGCTGCTTATGTTGAGTATCTGGTGGATAGAAATAGCACATCTGGAACAACACATTTTCTAGGGTCATGCTTGATCTCATGGGGTACAAAGAAACAAACTGTGTGGCTCTTCCTACTGCTGAAGCTGAATACGTGAATGCTGCTTCTTGTTGGGCTCAACTAGTACAGATCAAGCAATATCTTGAAGACGTTGGTGTATTTACAGCTTGAACCCGGTACCACACAAGAGGACAAAGCATATTAATGTGCGACATCACTCTTTGAGGGATGATGTTTAAAAGGTTCTGATTTGTATAAAGTTCTGGAAGACGGAGGACCAGGTAGCAGACATCTTCACCAAGTCACTGAGCAGGGAACATTTTGAAAAAAATCGTCTGGAGTTGGGGTTGATCAAGCTCAACTAAGGACCTGATCCCTCGATGATTGGATATGTTAAGAAGGAAAGGTACAATGCTAAAAAGTGTTTTTTGGCGACATCTAACTCAAATCTATACTGTTACAGGTATACACATATGGCAGTTTCAGGACAAAAATAAGTAAGAGTGACATTGCACTTCTAGGAGTCTTTGCTCAAAATTTTCAAAAACCGTCAAGGAACCTGGTTCCTGTGACTCAGGTTAGTAGTCTCTCCACTATTTATATGCCTTTTTAAGCTGCTGAAGTGGAATGTCATTAATTTATTCCCATATCTCTCCAAATTTTTTGAAGTCCAAAATGTTAAACCTTTTCTAAACTGACCAGTTGCCCCGAAAAAAAACCATTTCCTTCTCTCACACCCAACCAAAACCGATCCTTTTCTTCAAAACCAAAATCAACCTTGTCTCAAAAAGAATCCTTCTCCCCAAATATGTCAGAAGTGAACCTAACTCTATCACCTTCCAAAATCCTAACTCTATCTAAATCAAATCCCAAAGAAGTGTTTGGTAGATTTTGATGAGAGTTTAACTGAAAAGGAACGGGGTAGATCTAATATTCTAGAGCGTGAGGATGTAATTGTTGCTGGGTTTGTAGAAGCTTTGAATGGTGGAGGAATTGGTGAATGTGCCAAAAAAAGGGGGGAATTGAATGAGGGACCCGGTCCCTAAAATACTTCTTAGGATGTTAATTCTGATGGTGATCTTTTCCTCTTGGGTTCTATGCTTAAACGAACCTCTTATCCAGTAAAAAGGATTTAGAAAAGTAGGCTGATTGATGATGAAGTGGTGTAACCTACTGATGTGGTGATTGTGGAAGAGAGAATGAAGTGGAAAAATCTCCATTTGTGAGAAAGAATTCAATAAAAAATGAAGAAAATAAAGTTGGCTGAGAAAGATGCAACAGATGATAAGGGTGAACAGATTGAGAAGAGAAAGAGGGAGACATGGCAGCTCAGGGATAGAAAGGGTAGTGTAAGTGAGGAACCTGGTTCCTTACAGAAGCAAAAGGTTGAGTTATCAGGCGTGGAGAGGTAGAAGACTCTGAAGTCTCAAAAAGTGCTGTTAGGCAGAGTGTTGACTCTGATATTGCTGAAAAATGGAGGAACTTCTTGACATTGTTGAGTTCCAAAAATAGAAGCACCTCTTTGTTCCTCTAAGTCCCAACGTATATGAAGAAGAAGTAAAAGACTTCTATGTTTTATGTAATCTGATGCTATATGTGCATGAGATTGAGTTTGTTCTTGATGAGAAGAAGCTTGGGGAGATTTTTGGTGATCTGATTGATGGTTCAACCTACTCCGATAGGTTGAGAACCTGGTCCTCGTGGACCCTTGATAGAATTGAATGCTAAGTTGAAGGGTGAGAATGAAAGATTGAGGAAACATGTGGAGAAACTAAGAGAGGAGACGATCATTGATCAAAGGAGAGTGAATGAACGAATGGACAAGTTCATCAAGACCTTAGCCCATTACTTTTCCTCCTGCCCAGTGATCTATGTCCTTCACTCCTTCCAAATTCCCTTGAATTCTTGTCTTCTTTTGATTCCTATATTTGATGACATTGGTACTTTAGCTGTTTAAATTGTCATATTATGTATTGTTGAACCTACTGTGATTTTATTATAATTACTCTACTATGGGCAATCACTCTATTTTGTGCAATGACATTCACTTGTTGTTCTTGTTATTGTTTATGCTATGTTGCCCAAGTGGCATGAGTTAATGTTGCTGACCTTCTTTTTGGCTGTGCTTCTTCTGTTATTCTTTTCGATGATGCCAACAGGGGGAAGTTATATAGGTGTCAACATGGAGGAGGAACCGAATCAAATTGATATATAGTGTTGTGCATGAAAGATAGCTCTGCTTCGCAGGGGGAACATTGCTGTAATATGTTGAATATAGGTCTGATCCGCAGGAAAACATGTGAGGAATCTGGTTCTCAAGTGTGATATTAATTTTTGGCTTGTCATCATAAAAAGGGGGGAAATTGATAAGTTATGGTATTTTGAGTTTTGATGATTTGCCAAACAGTCTTGAGGAACCAGTTGTGATCAGTTCCTTAGGTTTGGTTCATAGGAGGGATATGGCTAATTCGTAAGGGGAACAATGCGGAAATCAGGTTCTTAGGGGGAACATCAATTCGAAGTTTGTTATCATCAAAAAGGGGGAAATTGATAGGTTATAAGTACTTTGCGCATAAGTACTTTACTTTATGTTTTGATGATCAAACGAACTTACCATCTAGAACCTTCTTACCATCCAGAACCAGATAAGGAACCTGTTACACATTTACAAGACCTTAAGATCACAAAGTTCCAGGTTGGGATCCAGTGTAGGATATAACACAACTCTTCAGAGTGGAAGGAATAGCTGAGGGAACAGGTCCCTACTGGTTCCCGAGGAGACTGTATGATGTCAACTCTCCAGCTGGAAAGTTCCTGCCTGCACACGCTAATGTACAGGAACAGTGCAGCAGTCAACTTTCTGTGGAAGGCTTTTTACCTACCTTGCTTACATAATTGTAAGTGATGTCACACATGTATAAATACAATCTAGGAAGGTAAAACAACTTACTTCATGAGAGAACAAGATAAGGAATCTGATAAAATTAAGTTCCCTTGCATTCGGATAACTAGTCAGATGTCTGGTCCAATTCTCAATGAAATCAGATAAGGAAACAACAGAGGGACCAGATAGGAATTAGTTTCCCTCATCATTGTACAGTCAACTACTATAAAAGCTGCTGCATTGTACCGTCTGGCAGACTGCTGCACTATATCGTCTGGCAACACTACAGCAGCACAGCTGTAGCTTACTAAGGCCCAACTAAAGGGCACTTTATTGCATCTTCCTTAATGAAATCACATACACATATTATCAACATGAGGCAAGGGATCTGATCACTTCAACACTTGCAAAATCAAAAAGGAAAATACTCTCTCAAGTGCTAGCCACAACCTCTCTCAAGAACAAAGCTGCTATAACCTCAAGGACAGATCCAAAGATTGAAGATATCTTAAGTCCTTAGGTTTGTTTAGTCTTTGTTATTTGTTCTTCATTTGTAATTTCTACTTAGCTTAGTTAGAAGAATTGTGTAGGAACCCCTTTGTAAAACCATAAACTTTTTGAGTTTGTGTTGTGACTAGAGTTAGTCATAAGTTGAAGTCTTTGTAACTAGTGAGTGACAAAGTGGCTTGTGGTAAGTGCATCACAAGTTAGTTGAGTTGAAGTCTTTGTAACTAGTGAGTGACAAAGTGACTTGTGGTAAGTGTATCACAAGTTAGTTGAGTTGACGTCTTTGTAACTAGTGAGTGACAAAGTGGCTTGTGGTAAGTGTATCACAAGTTAGTTGAGTTGAAGTCTTTGTAATAGAGTCATTACAAAGTGGCTTGTAATAGTGTGTTTACAAGTTAGTGAAGTTGAAAGCCTACAAGCGTAGGTCGTGGTTTTTGTCCCCTTGAGTTGGGATTTTTCCACGTAAAAATCCTCTGTGTTCTTTATTTATTACCGAGTTACTGTGGGAACAATTAGAGAACCTGATTCCCTATACTGTCTGGTTTTACATTCTGTTGCTTACAGTGGGAACTGATAGAGAATCTGATTCTCTATACAGTCTGGTGGACGCTTAGTTTCTATCTAAAGTAATCACAACTGCTGTTTGTTGATAATTAAAATTCTTTATTTTGATGATGACTATTATTTTGTCATTATTTCTCAAAAATGAAACTCGCTTTATTTATATACCTAACGGCTGTTTTGTCGTTATCAGTTTTTTTCTTTTTTTTTTTACTTAGGGTCTACATCATAAGTTGGTTGTTTTTTTCCTTTTTAATTCAAGGCCATTTAATTTTTTGCTAAATCATAAGTTCATTTTTTTTGTAAGAAAGATAAAGTTAGCATTAACTATAGTAAAACATGCATACAGAGAGGATGATGGTGAGGCATCATCAGATTACAACTACTACAGTGATTACTACTATAAGATTCTGTATTAAGTAAAATGGGGTAGGTCCCTGTCCCGTTTCCATACACAAAGATTGATCCCTATTAGGCAATAATCTAGCTTCTAGCTGAAGTTGTGATTGCATTGGTGCCCTAAGGTTTGTTGGTGTACTATTTCCAAACATGAATTCATCCTGTGTGATGTCTTTGGAAGAGGTTGTTCAGAGTAGATCTTCATGGAGCTGATCAGTAACAAAAAGTGATGGTGCGTCAAAAACAGTTGGCTCTACAGAGCATTCCATTTTACTGCCTCATTTTGCTAGTATATCTGCTACAACATTCCGCTCTATGTACGTGTGAGTGACGTCTGCACCCTGTAGCTACTGGAGGAGGTGCCTGCAATCAGAGAAAATATTAGTATACATAGCATTATCATATTTCAGTATTGTGGGTACCTCCGCTACATCCACGTTAATGTGTATTAGTTGAAGGTTCCTTCGGACTTCTAACTGTAGACCTTGCAGTAAAGCTTTCAGCTCCGCATGGATGCTTGATGTGTGTGGTATATTGCCACTATAGCCAGTAACCCAAGCTCCTGTATGATTTCAAATGACACCCCCTATTCTAGATTTTCCCGTGCATATGAAAGCTGCTCCGTCCGTGTTTAACTTGTAGTGGTTCTTATGAGGTGGTTCCCATTTAACATTTTATATAAGTTTTGGTGGTTTACGGAGATAGCTGCTAGCCAGGTAGGTGTACTCAACTGCTTGGTTGATTATGTACTTTGAGGGTACTGGATTGTGTTTGTGTTCGAACATATTTGTGTTCCTAGTTTTCCGTATGTTCCACAAACTTATTGGAAGAAGTGTTTTTGGGTTTAGTTTATGTTGGCCCAAGTGAAGGTTAGTTTTGAAGATTGACAAAAGAAGCTCAGGCATGAACCAGGTCCATCCCTCAGGTGCACAAAAACGGACAGATTCGAGCATGTGGGATGCACGCGAAGGAGATAAGCTTACTTTGGTGTATTTAATATCTCCTGATCGAAAAGGTTGCATCATTGATAAGGAGAAGGACTCCTTACTCAAAGAGAACATTATCCAAGATAGGGAAGGAGTTAGAAGTTGAAATCAACTAGAACTCTTCCACTACGGAAGAGTTGCATCCGAACTCTAGTTATTTCTTCATCTACTAACTCTATAAATTGCAGGATTTTCTCACATTAAACGTGTTGCACAAAAATGCAGAAGTTAAACATGAATTGAGAGCAAAATAGCAAGGCTTTTTGCAAGCAGTTCGTGTGTGATTCATGTGTGCAAACCTGAAGTTACATGAACCAGATTGAAGAACCAGCTCCATAAAGAGTTTTATGTGTCTTATCTTTTATTCTAGTTCAATTGTAGTAGGTGTTTTCATATTGTACCTTTCAGCTTATCTAGAAGCAATTGTATTAGGTACTCAGAGTATTCAAGTTAGAGTTAACTTGAAGTTGTCGCAACAGTTAGAGGTTGGTTGCTACAACGGGATTAGAGTAGTAGGACGTGGTTTTTTCACCTTTTGAGCCAGGTGTTTTCCATGTAAAATCATTGTGTTCTTTAATTTCTATACTTATTATTCTGCAACAGTAGTAGTTGGAACACATAGAACGACTAGGTCCTTCTATAATCAGGTTAAGCGAAAAATTGGACACCACACAAATCACCCCCCTCCTGTGTGGTATTGAAGTATAAAACATCAATTGGTATCAGAGCAGGTTATCCTTGAAGAGGCTAACACCTTAGGAACAGATCAAGATGAGCGCACCGCTTGAAAACTGGGAAGGTCAATCCACTGATAGGCCTCCACTCTTAAATGGCCAGTAGTACTCTTGGTGGAAAAAATAGGATGAGAGATTACATCATCGGAGAAGGCTATGAGCTATGGGACACTATCACTGATGGTCCCCTGGCTACTATGAAGAAGAATGCTGAAAGAGTAGACATGCCAAAAACAAGAGCTGACTACAATGCTGTGGACTTGAGGAAATGGGAAAAGAATGCTAAGGCCAAGAAATGGCTTGTGTGTGGACTTGGTCCAGACGAGTACAGTAGAATTCAAATGTGTACCACTGCTATGGAAATCTGGGACACTTTGCAAGTGGCACATGAAGGAACACCTCAAGTGAAGAGGTCCAGAGGAACACTGTTGTATTCTCAATATGAGAATTTCACCATGAAGGAAGGGGAAACCATCCAAGAGATGTATACAAGGTTCACCACACTGACAAATGAACTTAAGTCTCTCGGAAGGGTTATTCTTGAAAAAGACAAAGTTGAGAAGATTTTGACAAGGGTTCTGCTAGTCTCTTGGGAAGCAAAATCACTGCTATTCAGGAATCAAAGAACATTGCCACTCTTAAGTTGTATGAGCTAATTGGAAATCTCACTGCCTATGAACTTAGAAGGCAAATCATGAAGATGGATGTACCCGAGAAGGAAATGAGGCTGGCATTCAAAATCACTGAAGGTGCTGATCTAGAGGAGGAAGAAATGACCATGATCACAAAGGACTCCAAGAAGTACCTAATGAGAGGAAAGGGTCCTTCAAGAAGTGGAAGCTACAGGAAACCAAGGGTTCCTAAAAACCAAACCAATGAGGGGTGTTACAAGTGTTGGAAGACTGATCACCACATCAAAAACTTCACTCAATGGGAAATTGAATGGAAGAAGGAAAGAGTTGAACGAAGGAACAGGAAGAAGGAATAGGTTCAACCCAAGAAGAACAAAGATCAACAAAGGCTATGGTTGTTGCCTGGGGAGAAAGCTCAGATGAGGACTCAGAGGGTGAAGATGGAGATGAACAAGAACTTATGGAAATTGGAGAATCCGATGAGGAATATGAGGTAAGTATAATTCATCTCAAAGACATGATTAAATTTTTGTCTAAAGAAAGGCTATCAGAGTTACTCCTAGATTTCATTGATGAATCTGAGGATCTAAACAATGAAAAGGAACAACTGTCTAAGGAGTGTGTGATTTCGTAAGCTGAGTGCAAAAATCTGGAACTTAGGGCTAGTGAAAGTGAAAGTAAAAATGTTGAGTTAAAGAACCAGGTTCATGAACTTGACACTACTGTCCTAGATCTTAGATCTGAAAATCTAAAATTGAACTTATGAACTAGTAAAAAGAAAGCTGATCACACACAACTCACTTTAGAAGAAAATGTAGGAAAAATGAAAGATGAGTTGTACAAAAGAGATGAGCAGATAAGAGTCCTTAAGGAGGATCTAAACAAGGTTAAGCACAAGCTAGACAGAACCTGTAATTGGAATAGGTTCTCCAATGCACTTTCATGGCTACATGAACACCATAGTAGCAATAAGAGAGGACTTGGCTACGGGACCCCTGCACCTAAGTGGGATCCCAAAAGCAAGTACCTCACACTTCCTGAGAACATAATTTGCACGCACTGTGATAAAACTGGTCACTATAAAAGTGAATGTATTGCAAAAGAAAAGGCTAGTCAAAAGAATAAAGAATTTGTTCAAGGCAAAAATAGGCTGCCAGGTTGGGCTAAAAAAATCTGATTCACCCTTTTGTCTATATAAAGGGACCCAAACTAGTTTGGGTTCCTAAGACTAACCCCTGATTTCCTTTTGCGGGTCCAAGTGAAGGGGAGAAGCCAAATATTGTACATGGATAGTGGCTGTTCAAAGCATATGACATGAAGCAAGAATCAGTTCCTTTCACTTGAGGACCTCAAAGGAGGTAATGTCTCCTTTGGAAATGGGAAGAAAGGGGTTGAAAATGTAGGTAAGACTGATTCTCACTCTATTTAGAATGTCTACTTGATAGATTGGCTAAAGTACAGTCTAATCAGTGTATCACAATTATGCGATAGAGGTAACTTGGTAGCATTCACCTCTACCAAATGTTTTGTGATTAATCTTACCACTGACAAGATTGTTTTGCAGGGAAAAAGAGTAAGCAATACATTTTTGTCCACACTTCCAGAAAATGAACTCACTTGCTTAAGTGTGTTGGACAATGATCCCCTCCTTTGGCACAAGAGACTTAGACATGCAAGTCTGAGTCAACTCAACAAATTAGTCTCCAAGGATCCGGTGATAGGGCTGCCTAACATCAAGTTCAAGGAAGACAAAGTTTGTGAGGCTTGTGCAAGTGGGAAGCAGGTGCGATCCTCTTTTAAATACAAGAAAGTGGTAAGCACCACCAGAACGATGGAACTGGTCCATATGGATCTCTGTGGTCCAATGAGAACATTATGCAGATGTGGTAAAAGATATGTGATTGTGCTTGTTGATGATTACTGTTGGTTTACTTGGACATTGTTTTTAACATCTAAAGATGAAGCATTTGACATGTTTACTTCTTTTGTTAGAAAAACTCAGAAACAACTAGGTAATCAACTTGCATCAATTAGGTCTGATCATGAAACTAAATTTGAAAATGCTAAGTTTGCTGAATTTTTGCATTCTACATCATAAATAGTTGCATGACTAAACGACTTGTTAAGAAGATTCCCTATGAGTCACTTAAAGGGAGAAAGCTAAATATATCCCATCATAGGGCATTTAGATGCAAGTGCTTTGTGCACAATAATGGCAAATACTCCTTAGGTATGTATGATTCCAGAAGTGATGAGGGAGTATTCTTGGGATATTCTTCACATAGTAAAGCTTATAAGATATACAGTTAAAGAACTACGTGTATAGAAAAAAATGTATATGTTATTTTTGTTAAAACTAACATTCTTTCTGAGAGGTAGGAACAAGATAATGAAGAGATTGGGATAACAAGAAATTCAAATGGTGAAACCACAGTCCAGTCTGAAGATGCATCACAGGAAGGAACAGGTGATGGAACACGTCCTTCCACCCAAGGCAACATGACAGGGGGAACTGACTAGAGAGGAACTAATCCTCAAACCTCGAGGGAACCTGTCCATGAACCTATTCCCCAGTAACAAAACTAGGAAGGAACATCCAATGAAATTGACACTCCTATTGCAACATCCACAAAATTGGACATAGATGAACCTGGTTCATTTGTTGATCAGAAGTTGTATAGGGGCATGATTGGTTCACTTTTATATCTTATTGCTAGCAGACCTGACATTGTTTTCAGTGTAGGGCTTTGTGCTCGATTTCAATCAAATCCAAAGGAATCCCACTTGACTGTTTTCAAGAGAATATTGAGACACTTGAAAGTCACTACTGACCTTTGCCTTTGGTAATTAAAAGGTAGTAACTTTAACCTGGTGGGATATGCTGATGCAGACTATGCAGATTTCCTTGTGGATAGGAAGAGCAACTCAGGTATAGTACACTTCCTTAGTTCATGTCTTGTGTCATGGGCTACCAAAAAGCAAAATTCAGTGGCCTTATCTTTTGCTGAAGCGGAGTATGTTGCTGCTGCTACATGTTATGCTCAATTGCTGTGGATGAAACAACAATTATTGAACTTTGGAATTGATGTTGGTTGCATCCCTATTTTTTGTAATAACACTAGTGCTATTAGTATGACAAAGAAACCGGTTCATCATAACAGAACTAAGCACATAGATGTTAGGCACCATCTTTTGAGGGACAACTATGAGGAAGGCTTGATCATTGTGGAGTTTTGTGCTACTGACAAGCAAATTGCTGACATCTTCACAAAAGCCTTAAGTAGAGATCACTTTGAGAGGAACAGGTTGGAATTAGGGATGATTAAGATCACCTAAAAGGACCAGTTCAAGGTTAAACGAAAAAAATGAAAGAAAAATTGAAAAATTTTTGTTAGAAAGTCTGTAAATTGTGTATAATTAGATTAAATCTTGCTCAGTCTCATACTTTCCATAGTATACTCTTGTGCCATGTGCTAAAATGACTCATTAATCTCTAATTATATTTTCTCTGTTTTGGCAAATTTAGACTTACACAAGAGAATTTTCAGTGAAGAACCTGGTTCATCAAGATAAATAGGTATGTTTTCTACACCCTGCATAATTTGAAATAATTAGATTTGGATCATAAGCAGAGTCCTACCTAATTCCAAACTCCTTTTTGGACTTATCCGTTACAAGTGAACCAGTTCCGTTTAAAAGAGTCCCAATCGAATGGAAGTACCTAGATTCTAGGGATACACTCCAACGTCTCTTCAAAACTGAAATTCAGTTTGATTAGACTTCTATGATTCTGAAAAGCTTTCGTTACCCCATTAAGTAGTCCTATGTATATTGATAAGCTTTAGTCTATTCCTTACTTCATCTCTCTCAAGCCGTCAAAAAACTCTCATTCTTCTTTCATCTTCCAAGCACAATCTAATTCTCTTCTCGTCCATACCCTAGCCCAGATATGTCGAACACCTCTGAAAAATCCTTTATCACCACCACAGAAAACCACTTCCACACCTTCTACCACTCCTTCAACCACACCAATCTCTAAGAAAAGTAGAGTAAAGATGGTGGCTCATAAGATTGTCGCTGAAGGAGAGCAAATCAAGAAAATAAACAAGAAATTGAAAGCAGGTAAGGAAGAAGAATCCCAGAAATCTGAAGATTCATTTAAGTCCGCTACTAAGGAGGAAGAAATTAGTTCTTCCAAAACTGAACAGGTATCTTCTGATTCTAAAGTTACTGCTGAGACAATTTCTGAAGTTGCTGTAAATTTGAAGAATAGATTTGTACTGGTAGGATCTATAGAAGGTGTTGAGACTACAAAATCTGGAGAAGTTGGTGGTAAAAATAAAAAGGGAAAAGAAAAAGAGAGCAAGGGTGGTAGGTGTGATGTGAGGGGAAAGGGTAAAAGAGTGGTTGGTTCTTCACCCACTCCTATTGGTCTAACAAAAGAAACTGGTGCAATGATTGTATGGGGAGAGGAATTTTCTGAAATAGAAGAGAGCGTGAGCAAAACAGGGAGAAGTGGGTCTGACGAAGCTGCTGAGGGGTTAGTTCAATTTGGGAAAAAATATAGATGAACCTTTTCCATTTGAATAGGAAACCCTCGCGGACCTACTGATAGGGTTATAAATGACTTCAAGACTCATACCATTCCCTATGGCTTTATTCTCACAAGTGTACTTGCACATTTCAAGGTACCTATGAAGATGTGGGTGGTTTGTATAAGCAAGGATCATTTCGGGGTTAATACTCTACTTGATAGCTATTATGAAGTCAATGCCACTCCTAAGAAACCTAGTTCATCCAACAGGTACCGGTGAATAGCAAGGTCAGAGCCTTGGTGCAAGAAAGTGGGGCTAAGGATGCTGAGAGTGAAAGGCTAAAGAATAGGTTGGTTGAGGTGGAGACCGAGGGAGATGCTCTCAGAAACTGAGCTGGTGAGAGAAAAAAAGAAGAATGATGGCATTCTTCAAGATATGCTGAAACTCCTCCAAGTCAATAAACCAAGCACCTAGTTCTTTCCAGCCTTAGGTCTTTTAGCCTAGTGTAGATCAACCAATGACCCAGTTCGGGTTTTTTTGTTGTTTTTGCTCATGTTTCTAATATTTTTATTTCTTCTTATGCTCTGTGGTAGAATCTTATCAATCATCAATGAAATTCACTATCTTTTGCTCTAACTGTTTGTTTATATTTCTTTGATGGTTAAAATTCTTAGCTTGATCTATGATGATTAATTCATGATTGCGTTTGAAGTAGCCCCAGTGGCCATGGGTAAGTTTTAAAATCTGGTTATCTCACATTTTATGCAACTTTTCGATGATGCCAAAAGGGGGAAAAAGGTTGTGCTGTACACTTTGAACAGTGATGTTTATAACCTAATGTACCTGGTCCTTGATGATAAGTGATAAAAAGGAAAAATGTTTCTAACATTGTGTTGATGTTGAGCTAAGTTGAAACAGGGCCTAAGCTTATGAAAAGCACATAGTTTGTCATCATCAAAAAGGGGGAATTTGTTGGCCCAAGTGAAGGTTAGTTTTGAAGATTCACAAAGGAAGCTCAGGCATGAACCGGGTCCATCCCTCAGGTGCACAAAAATGAGCAGATTCGAGCATGTGGGATGCACGTGAAAGAGATAAGCTTAACTTGGTATATTTAATATCTCATGTTCGAAAAGGTTGCATAATTGATAAGGAGAAGGACTCCTTACTCAAAGAGAACATTATCCAAGACAGGGAAGGAGTTAGAAGTTAAAATCAACTAGAACTCTTCCACCAAGGAAGAGTTGCATTAGAACTCTAGTTATTTCTTCATCTACTAACTCTATAAATTGCAGGATGTTCTCACATTACATGTGTTGCACAAAAACGCAGAAGTTAAACGTGAATTGAGAGCACAATAGCAAGGCTTTTTGCAAGCAGTTCGTGTGTAATTCAAGTGTGCAAACCTGAAGCTATATGAACCAGATTGAAGAAGCAGCTCCATGAAGAGTTTTATGTGTCTATCTTTTATTCTAGTTCATTTGTAGTAGGTGTTTTCCTATTGTACCTTTCAGCTTATCTAGAAGCGATTGTATTAGGTACTCAGAGTATTCAAGTTAGAGTTAACTTGAAGTTGTCGCAACAGTTAGAGGCTGGTTGCTACAATGGGATTAGAGGTAATCCTTAGGTTTACAAAGAGTTTTGTAAATGCTGTTTTGGCTCTGTGATTTAGTGAAGTGTTGGGGAAAATCCTACTGAGTAGTAGGTCGTGGTTTTTTCACCTTTTGAGCTAGGTGTTTTCCATGTAAAATCTTTGTGTTCTTTAATTTTTGTACTTCTTATTCTGCAACAGTAGTAGTTGGAACACATAGAAGAACCAGGTCCTTCTATAATCAGGTTAAGCGAAAAATCGAACACCACACAAATCACCACCCCTCCGGTGTGGTATTGAAGTATAAAACATCAGTCTATAAGGTATTTGTGTAAATTTTCCGTTTAGTAGAGACATCAACCAAAACATTAGTGTGTGCAAATGTGAAATTGAGTGTATGAACTGTGTAATTCCCAATCTTGCCTAGTGTACCAATGCATGTAGACATGTGATAAAATGTGTGTTAGAGTCTCATTTTGTGAATGACAAATGATACAAGAGCCATCATTGACAAGTCCAATATGATGTACGTAACTTCTAGTGGGTAATCTATTATGGCTTATTAACCAAATAAAGTATTGAATTTTTGGTGGAATTGGTAACCTCTAGATCCATTTGTAATTCGTGTTCGTAGTTACGTTTGTTTGATGTAGTATAGTTGTAACGATCCGGCTGGTCGTTTCGAGAGTTGTAGCCCTGTTCCGCCATTTATTGCTTATTTTGTACTTTATAGCTGTTATGTGACTTGCTGGGTTAGTCGGTTCGGGTCCGAAGAAATTTCAGAATGAATTGAGATACTTAGTCTCAAGGTTGGAAGATTAAGTTCAAAAGGTTAATCGGATATTGACTTATGTGTAAACGACACCGGAATGGAGTTTTGATTGTTCCGTTAGCTCGGTGGGTGAGTTTGGACTTAGGAGTGTGTCCAGATTGTGATTTGGAGGTCCGTAATGGAATTAAGCTTCAAATGGAAACAACTGGATTTTTGAAAAGTTTGACCGGGAGTGGACTTTTTGATATCGGGGTTGGATTGGAGTTCCGGAAGTTGGAGTAGGTCCGTCCGTGGTGTCATTGGTGACTCGTGTGCAAAATTTGGGATCAATCAGGCGTTATTCGATAGGCTTCAGCGTCGATTGTAGATGTTGAAATTTCTTAGTTTCAATAGGTTTGAATTGGGGTGCGGTTCGTATTTTTGACGTTGTTTGATGTGATTTGAAGGCTCGACTAAGTTTGTATCGTATTTTAGGACATGTTGGTATGTTTGGTTAAATCCTTGGGGCCTTAGGGTGATTTCCGATGGTTTTCGAATCGACTTTTGAGTTTGGAAAACTGCTGAAGCTGAAGCCATCGCACCTGGGAACATTGGTCGAAGGTGCGAGCTCGCAGGTGCGAGCTAGGACGCGCACAAAGGGAGTTTGGATTGGAGGTGTGGAGCGCAGATACAGGAGAATGTGCGGACTAGCATCTGCGCGTGGAGGATCGCAAAAGCGGAAATAGCTTGGGATCAGTGGTCCGCGGAAGCGGATGGTTCGCGCAGATGCGCACCCGCAGAAGCGGGATTTGGACCGCAGAAGCGGTTGGTCGACATAAGGTGACTTCTGCAGATGCGGATGATGGACCGCAAATGCGGTGCCGCAGAAGCGGTTAAATGAACCGCAGAAGCGAAAAAGCTGGGCATATCCTTAAATTCAAGGGTTCACCATTTTTCTTCATTTTGAATATTTCAAGCTCGGGATTGGGCGATTCTTGAGAGGATTTTCGAGGGTTTTTTAAGGTAAGTCACTTCTGCTCATTTTTATTCAATAACCTTGTTTTCCCATTGATTTCACCACCTAGATTGTGTGGTTTTGAGGTGAAATTTTGGGGTTTGAGGTTAGGGATTTTTAGAGTTTGATTTGGGGATTTGAGTGACGATTTAGTGTCGAATTTTGGTAAATTTGGTATGGTTGGGCTCGAGGTTGAATGGGCTTTCGAGTTTTGTGACTTTTAATAGATTTTGAGACGTGGGCCCAGGGGCCAGATTTTTAGTTGAATTTTTGACTTTTCATTAAGAGTTTAGTATTTTCTTATGGAATTGATTCCTTTGGCCTATGTTGATTGTATCGCATTGTTTGTGGCTAGATTTGAGGCATTCAGAGGCCGTATCGGGAGGCAAATGTGTGTTGGAGTAGAGATTAGCTCGGATTGAGGTAAGTGATACATCTAAACTTGGCCCTGAGGGTTTGAAACCCCAAATTATGTGTTATATGATTGGTGTTGAGGTGATGCACATGCCAAGTGACGGGCGTGCGGGCGTGCACCGAGAGAATTGTGACCTGGTCGATTCCATGGAACTGTATAGCTGATTTATCTTGTTGATATCCGTGTTTTCATCATATGATTATGTAATTGAACTGCCAATCATGTTAGAAATCATGTTTGGGCTATATGCTGATACTGTTGGGACCCATAGTTGTCGTTTCTTGTTGTTGACTTATAGATCACATTGAAATTTCGTACTCAGTCATATCTATTCATTGCATATCATATCTCAGTATTTGTTGCTACTTATTGATACATCTTATCATCATTTTCAGGCTAGTTTCACGACATTGTGTGCCCGAAAGAGAGAGACTGAGAGATTGATGACTGAGTTGAGGAGTCCGAGTTTTTAGAGATCATCGAGGTAGCTGCTTGGCGTCCGCAGACTTTGACTCTCCTCCCTTATCTTCATTATATGTTTCATAGTTATTCTCTAGACGTTGTATTAGACTATATCCCTATGTAGATGCTCATGTACTCGGTGACCCCCCGGTTTTGGGAGAGATTTTGTATTGAGTTGTGAATTTTATTATGTTTTTAAAAGGTTTTCCTTTAATTTAGCTGCTTCCATACTTTTCAAAGCTTTAGAGTGTTGTTGAGTAGTTGGCTTGCCTAGTTCTATGATAGGCGCCATCACAACGGGTTGGTTTTGGGTTGTGACAACTTGGTATCAGAGCTTAGGTCACATAGGTCTCACGAGTCATGAGCAAGTTTAGTAGAGTCTTGTGGATTGGTACGGAGACGTCTGTACTTATCTTCGAGAGGCTGTCGAAGATAAGTTTCTAGAGATCAGTAGGGTCTGGTTCACTACTTTTAAGATTTTTGGGTCTGCCTTCAGATGTTAGGAGGCTTATGAGAGGCGCAGGCTGGTCGGTGCAGCACCACTTACATGGCAAGAGTTCTCCGTTCTCTTCTTAGAGTAGTTCGTACCGCAGTCTCGCAGAGAGGAGCTGCGCAGACAGTTTGAGCAGCTACGTCAGGAGGGCATGTTTGTGACTCAGTACGAGATGAGGTTTTCAGAGTTGGTTCGTCATGCAGTTTGGTTGGTTCCCACAGCTAGGGAGAGGATTAGGAGGTTCATTGATGGCTTCACATATCAGCTGCGGTTTCTTATGATTAGGGAGAGGGTATCTGGTGCTACTTTCGATGAGGTGGTCGCTATTGCTCGGCAGAAAGAGATGGTCCGCAGTCAGGAGCGTGGTGAGAGGGAGGCTCGACCTCATGGATTGGGGGGTTTCAGTGGTGTTCTTTCTGGGGATCCGTTCTACCACAGCAAGGGACGTTCTTATAGGCACGCCCATACGGCTCGTACAGTTCACCGTGGTGCATCATCCAGCGATGGTTCATTCAGTGCTCATCAGGGTCACTCATCTATTAGTATCCTTCCAGCTTAGAGTTCGTCTCGTGCACCATCAGTTCAAGGCTCATTTGTACCAGGTCCTTCTGATAGTTATTCTTCTGCTCGGGGTCCGCCTCAGTACTCTCCGCTATTCAGAGAGAGGAGTTGTTTTGAATGTGCAGATTTGGGTCACATAAAGAGGCATCGCCCCCGCCTTTCAGGAGGTCCAACGCAGCAGAGGAGTCAGACTACGACTTCAGCACCAGTTACTGCACCACCCGCCCAGGCAGCGGGGGCTGGGGCCCAGGCAGCTAGAGGTTTCCTTAGGGGGGAGGCTGATGAGGTGGAGGCCAGGCCCGATTCTATGCTTTTCCTACCAGACTAGATGCCATTGCTTCAGACACAGTGATCACAAGTATTGTCTTAGTATGGCACAGAGATGTTTCGGTATTATTTGACCCTGGTTCCACTTAATCGTATGTATCATCGTAGTTTGCTCATTATCTAGATATGACCCGTGAGTCGTTAGTTTCATCTATTCATGTATCTACGCCGGTGGGCGATACTACTATTGTGGATCGTGTTTGCCGGTCGTGTGTAGTGACTATTAGGGGATTGGAGACTAGAGTTGATCTCTTGCTGCTTAGTATGATTGATTTTGACGTGATCTTGGGTACGGATTGATGTCTCCATGTCATGCTATTTTGGATTTCCACGCTAAGATACTGACGTTAGCGATGCCGGGGTTGCCATGGATCGTGTGGAGAGGTTCCCTAGATTATGGATTTCATATTTGAAAGCCCAACGGATGGTTGGGAAGGGATGTTTGTCTTATTTGGCCTTTGTGAGTGTGAGCATGTGATTTTTGCCCAACTAGAAATACTCCTACAAAATTAAAAAATAGGTTTCTCTAAATTATTTTCATTTTATAGATTTCTGTAGGAATTTCTTGTTAATTTTTTGTATTTAGTTGCATTTTTGTGCACATTTAATATTTTAAAATCATGGAAAATACCCTAAAAAGTTCAAAATTTCATGCATTGCATTTTAGGTTGTTATTTGCATTTTTAAGGTTAAGTCATTAATTAATTGTATTATTAAACAAAAAATACAAAAATACCATAGGTTCTTGTAATTTTAGCTTTTAATTTTGAATTATTAATTGTTCTTTTGATTAGTTTTAGGTCAATTAATTATCTAAATATTAGAAATAATGAGTAGGTTAATTTTTCAAATCAGAATAGATTTAGGATTTTAGTTAGTTTGTTTAGGATTTTAAAATTTTATAATCAAAAAGAGAAAAAAAAAGAGAAGAAAGAACAAAGAAGGAATTAAGGGAATTGAACCTTGTTTAAATTTGGGCCAAAAGCAATTTCTTAGCCCAATTCCCGCTACCTGGTCCAACCCCCTCTTTACCCAAACGGTCGCGTTTAATAACCAAACGACGTCATTTTAGTAACGCTTAATCGTCACCATTGATCCTAGGTGAACTAACGGTCCTGAACTCCCCTACCCCAGGCCTTATTACTGTCCGAAATTACAGCCCCTAACCCCCAAATCCCTCACAGACCCCCCCCTCTTCTCCTCTCTCTCAAACCCTAATGCTGTCAGCCGTCTCCGCCGCCGAAAATTCGCCTTGCGGCGGCGTACCACCTCCAATCACCTCCAAATTTTCACCCTACACTCCTCAAACCCCCTAATCACTAATCCACCATTAGTTTCCCCAAAATCCCCACCATACTCGTCAAATTTTAGATCTAAAAATCCATAAAACCTAAAATCATCCCCATTTTGGTCTCTTTTCTAATCTGCCTCAGCTAGAGCTTTAACCTACATTAATCAAAGGTTTTCATTTGAAAGCCATCAATTTGGGGTTATTGACATTTGCTCTCTGGTAAACGGAATTCCGACCAGCCGACTGCCTCGAACCTCCATCTCTTTTTTTATATGGCATGAGATAAGAATTAGTATGCGTAGCACTGGCCGTGTGAAGAAATTCTGGCCAGTGCTCGTGTCATAATTCTCATTACTTGCCGAAGTTCATTTGGCCCGCCGGATGCCGCCTCTGCTGATTTGTTCAAGTTTCAATTAGGTAAAATCTCGCTCATATTTCCTCGCCGATTCTGATTGTTTTTTTTCTTTCTTCTTTTGCTTTTGTCTTGTGTGTCGTTGTTTTGTGCGTTTGGTTCCTTATAAGTCATAAGGTTTTGATTCTGAAAGTTACCGGCCAAGTGATTTGTAACACCTGCATTTGAGTTTGGATTAATGATGTGTGGCTATAATTCATGGTTTAGCACATTTTGTGCCTTGCATTTTACATGCTTTAATGACAAATTATAGTTTGTTTGAGTGTAATTGAGTCTATTTTATGTGTAGGTGAATTGGAGATGAAAGTAGAGCTAAAGGGATAGTTAAACATCGAAAGTGGGCTCGAGAACGGTGAAAAGGAGAAGCCAGACAAAAGCCAGCTCGACAAGACTTTAGCCTGGCGAGGCCAGCTTAAAGCCAGGCCCAACTAAGCATTAGCCTGGTGACGCCAGCTTAAAGCCAGGCCTAACCAGGCGTTAGCCTGGCGATGCCAGCTTAAAGCCAGGCTGAGGCTGGCGTTAGCCTAGCGACGCCAGTCCTATGGCCAGGTCCAATATGAGTTTTGAAGGTTTAAATTGTTTCCCGACATGACTAGGAGTTGACCTAGACGTTTAGGGCTTGTCCCAAACATATAAATAGACCCAAAAACACCACATTGAAGGACTTTTGCAACCGGAGGCAAGAATAGCTCGTGGAACACTACTTGGGAGTTAGAATCATTGATTTCTACATCCCTTTATCTTTACTCTGTAATTTAATTATGCAAATTACTTAAGATATTTTTACCATGAGTATGAATAGCTAAACTCCTAATCTAGGGTTTTGGTTTAACCTGTTGATGGATGATTTTCTCGTTACGTACAGATTTGCCATAGTATTTTCTCTATTTGTTCAACTATATGCTTATTGGTGTTGATTGAAGAGCCCGCAATTAACTATTCCTATTTAGTATGTATTACTCGGGAGAGAGTGCATATTTAGGTAGTTGTTGAACAACATCACTCCTAACGTATATGAGGGATCAATACAAAGTGTTTAAAGGTGGGATTAGAGATAAGGAAACCTTGGGTGCGATCTAAGTGAGCTGTACTTATGGCTAGCTAGCGTAATTCGGGAGAATATGTCTAGTATATTGTTGTAATTACTTGGGAGAGAGTTACGACAGTCAGAGTACTCATGATCGATAGAGAATACTTAGTCAAGTTTATAGCAAACGTAGTAGAAAGGATTCCGACAATAGGGGAAATCAGAACCTTAGATCATTCCAATTCTTGTCTACAACCCGTTCGTAGTTAGTTCTTAGTTATTTCATTTTCATTACGTAACATTTAGTTATAAAACATCCAATCCATTACTTAAATATCTATGAAGATTGAATATGTGAATTTGTGTAAGTCCAATAGTTGTGATTGATAGGTTAATTCCCTGTGGGATTCGACTCCGGACTTGTTAACCGGAATATATTTGCAGCGATCGCTTTCTCCTTTTTATAGGGCATAGTTAGGCATGATCAAATTTTGGCGTCGTTGCCGGAAAATTAACGGTGTTATTAATTATAGATAAAAGAAGTGCTAAAATTCTTGGTGTAGTAAATTTTCTTCAATTTGAACTAAATACATTGAAATTAAAACGTTTGTGCTCTTGGGTGTTACAGCTGCATGCGTAGAAACTCCTGAAGAACTGGTGAATTATTCGAAGCATTGAATCGTGCAAACAAGAAGAGCAAACAACAACAAAATTCAATAGAACAAATCGAACCAGACATGGAAGACAATAATCTAAACAATAGAAACAAAGTGAATGACCCGAACAATCAGGGTGTGGTGCCACTTGTGCCAGAAGCAGCATTGTATGATTGGGCACAACCCACCACTGACAACTTAGCAACCGCAATTGTATTCCCTTTGATACATGCAGAATCATTCCAAATCACAAATAACATGCTACATTTGTTGCAGAACAAATGTGACAACGGAAGCAAAACGGCTGTTGTTGTTTCCATTCTCAGTGACGGGAGCGGCTCAAACTTTGCTAAATTCACTCCCCATAAACTCCATCACTACTTGGGAAGAATTAGTCAAGAAATTTGTGAACAAATTCCACCCACCCAATAGGAGCGATCAACAAATTGATGAGATATTAAGCTACAAACAGAAACCAACAGAGACATTACAAGAAACATGGGAGAGGTTCAAGGGTCTGCTAGTTATGTGTCCACATCATGGTATTCCGGAGCAGATATTGGGGCATAGGTTTTACATGGGATTGGCAGATAACTTCAAGGCCAATGTTGATGCTTCAGCATGTGGAGCATTTTTGAGCAAAACATTCAGAGAAAGCAAGATCCTACTTGACAAGATGGCCCAAAACTCAGGATGGACGACAAGAAATGCTCCAATCACTCCTGTGGTTCACTCAGTGGCTTTAGACCCAACTAACTCTATAGCTGAAAATATTTCCATTCTAGTGACACAAATGAGTATCCTCACCAAAAAGGCTGATGAATCAGGCCAGAAGCAACAGGTACACATAGTTGATGCAACTAATGGGGACTTATGTACATCATGCATTAATCAACCATATGTCTGCTTGTGGAGTGCGGAAGGTGATAACAAGCAATATCAGGAGAACCTGAATTATGTGGCCAACTATGGGGACAGAGACAAGGTGGTCAGAATCGGGGTCAGTAGAATCAACAATATAGACCAGTTCAGCAGCAGTATAACAATAGAAACAATTTTGGGGCTATGCAACCATAGGGTCAAGTGGTGCCTTACCAAAGACAACAGGGTTACAACCAACAAAATCAGCAGCAGGCTTATCAACAACCACAACAACAGCAGACTGCGAGACACGAAGATGGGTTTGCTAAACTTGAGGGAATGATGCAATAATTGATTGGGTTCACTGGAAAAATAACTGAAAGAGTAGACTCACATGAATCAGCGATAAAGAATATTGAGATCCAATTAGGACAGATTTCGATGACTTTAAATAATCGTCCCCAAGGGACGTTACCTGCAGACACACAAATCAATCCAAAAGAGCAGGGCCCGAAACAATTTATGGCAGTGAGTGGAAGAAATGGTAGAGACCTAGATCAGGAGCAAAAAATTGCTCGTGAAAGCAGACCTACCGAGACATTGGTGCCAGTACCCATTAAGATAGATGATTCAGCTGGGTTAACTGAGGTGATGGTACAACATGCACAAGAGAACTCCAACAAAGAAAAAGAGGTTGTGAAAGAGACTGAGGCATCACATGAACCGATAGTAGAAGTAGTGCCTGAACAAGAAAAAAATCAAATCACAGGGAAGAACGACCTCCAACACCATTCCGACAGAGATTGGCCAAGTATCAGAAAAATGAGTAGTACAAGAAATTCTTGGAGATGTTGAAGCGAATTCAGGTAAACATTCCATTGATTGATGCTTTAAAGGAGATGTCTGTTTTTGCGAAAATGATGAAGGACTTGATGTCCCGCAAGTTCGACTTTCAAGACTTGGCTGCGGTTACACTGACTCAGACTTGCAGTGTTCTTGTGATGAGACCCATAGCTGAGAAGCTGTCTGATCCAGGGAGTTTCACTATCCCATGCACAATAGGCAACTATTTATTTGCTAAGGCACTGTGATCTAGGGACAAGAATAAACCTTATGCCCCTGGCTATCTACAAAAGTCTAGGCATTGGAAGAGCTAGACCCACATCCATGTTACTCCAGCTGGCTGACCGGACAGTGAAGGGGCCCTTTTGTATTCTAGATGACGTATTAGTACAGGTTGGGAAGTTTGTGTTCCCAGCAGATTTTGCCATTCTTGACTGTCGGGTTGACGAGGAAATTCCCATAATTTTGGGAAGACCATTCTTGGCCACTGGGAGAGCTTTAATGATTGTGAAACTGGAGAGCTCAAAATGAGATTAAATGATGAAGAAATCACATTCAAGGTGCATAAATCTATGCGGCGACTAAGTTAATTTGCTAACTGCTCTCTAATGA
>NW_017670958.1:0-4116 GCF_001879085.1 Nicotiana attenuata
TTCTTTACTGCTATACTTCCCTTTCTCCACATATGTTTTCAGCTCTTGCACTCCATTTGTCAGCCACTTTCTTGCTTCAAAAATCTTTCTGATGACCCAGCTTGCTTATTTTGGAGTCTCCATTGTTTCCAGCTTCTTCTTTTTCATATAGTGATGATGAATCCATTGTACCCACAGCTTATCCTTTTTTTGTATTATTGCCCATAGCAGTTTTCCTATTGCATTCCTGTTCCACATTTCAAAGTTCAGAATATTTAGTCCCCCTGCTGCTTTAGGCTTACAAACAGTCTCCCATGAAATAGGTGTTGATCTTCCTTCACTGCATCCTTTCCACAAAAAGTTTTTGCAAACAGTAGTCACTTTACCGTGCACTTTCTTTGGTAATATGAATACTTGAGCCCAGTACGTCTGCATTTCAAATAAGACACTTTTTATTAACTGTAATCTCCCTGCATATGACAAGTATCTAGCTGTCCAACTTTTAACTCTTTCTGTTATTCTTTCCACCAATGTCATATACTGATTTATAGTTAGCTTTTTAGATGATAGTGGCACCCCCAGGTATCTGAATGGTATTTCCCCAGTACTCAGTTTCAGCTTCTTCAGTATGTCTTCCTTCTGTTGTGCACTTATGCCTGCCACATAAAGTGAGCTCTTTTCCATATTTGCCTGTAGTCCAGAAGCAGTTGAAAACAATTCAAACTGCTTCATCATCATCTCTATAGAAACCATATCTGCTCTACAACACATTAGCAAATCATCTGCAAAGCATATGTGTATCACTTGTAGTTTTCCACATTTGGGATGATGGTTAAAATCTGGCTTTGTGTTCAGCTGCTTCAAAGCCCTATTCAAATACTCCATCACCAACACAAATAAGTAAGGTGACATGGGGTCACCTTGTCTCAACCCCTTTCTAGCTTGGAACTTCTGAGTTAAACCCCCATTTATCAGCAGAGAATATGACACTGTACTTACACATTCCATAATAAGGTTAACCATTTTATATGGAATACCAAGTTCCAACATTAAACTCTTCAAGAAGCACCAGTTAACTGAGTCATATGCCTTCTTTATGTCCACCTTAACTATACATCTAGGAGATACTGTTTTCTGATTATAACTTTTAATCAGTTTATGTGCGAACAGTACATTATCTAGAATATTTCTCCCTTCAATGAATGCTGATTGAGAAGATCCCACCAGATAGTCTACTACCAGTTTCAGCCTGTTAGTGAGTAGTTTGGCAATTATCTTGTACATTGTCGTGCAACAAGCAATTGGCCTAAACTCTCTCACATAGTTAGGCTTCGACACTTTTGGAACAAGAGTGATGGTAGTACAATTCATTTCCTTGAGCATCTTCCCTGTGTCAAAGAATTCTTCCACTACTTTTATAACATCCTCTCCTATAACATGCCAGTTTTCCTTAAAAAATTCAGCTGGATACCCATCAATACCTGGTGCTTTATCCTTTGGTAGTTGTTGAACCACCCTCAAGATTTCCTCCCTTGTAACAGGCTTCAGCAGCTCCTGTTGTTGAGCTAGAGTCAGACATGGCCCATCTCTAGCTATATTGATGTCAATCCCCTGTGCCACATTGTTAGCTTCTCCTAGCAGCTTTTGAAAAAAACTAACAAATTCCTTCTGTATCAGCTCTGGGTCTGTCACCCTCTGGTTCTGTTCTGTACATATTGAACTCACCTTGTTCTTAGCTTGCCTTACTTTCAATTGTGCATGGAAGTATTTTGTATTTGAGTCTCCATGTTTTATCCAGATTGCCCTAGATTTCTGCCTTTGGATTTTCTCATACACTGCATCCCACTCCTCCAGTTGCTTTATAGTCTCCTTTTCTTGTTCAATAAGTGCTGGATTCAGATGGTCCTTATTCAGTTTATTCTGAGTCTCTTTTAGTTGTTATTTCAACTGTTTTATCTTCATTTCAACTGAGGAATATTTCTTTTGCTAGCTTCTTGTCTGAATCTCCAACATCTTCAGCTTCCTCTAAATTGAATACATAGTATACCCCTGAACTTTTTGCTTCCATATGTTGCATACTGCTTCCTTGTACTCTTCTTGTTCCATCTATACATTCATCAATCTGTAAGGCCTTTGCAGTTTCATTCTTTTCACTTCAGTATCTAACACCACAGGTGTATGATCAGAACACCCTGGTGCTAGATATATTGCCTCAATACCTGCATACTTTTCAAACCAATCTTCATTCCCCAAAGCCCAATCAATGTGACTGTATATTCTATCCTCAGCCCCTCTTTTGTTGCTCCAAGAGTACTGGAACCCTCTTTTATTGATCAGACCAACTCCTATGTCTTCAATGCACTGATTAAAGTCCACAATTTCATTTGAATGAACTGGAGCTCCATTTATTCTATCTTCTACTGTCAAAATACTATTAAAGTCTCCAAGAATAATCCATGGGCCTTCAGTATCTTCATTTATCTCCCTCGGCTGCTTCCATAATTCCTGTCTATTGCTTATACTATGCAGTCCATACACCACAGTGACATTACTCTGAAATTCAGAGTGTCTGTCCTGTATATGACAATGTATGATCTGTGCTGATGTATACACTACCTGCATTTTTATTGCATTTTCTTTCCATGCTAACCAGATCCTACCATTAGGTGCTGCAGAATAATTATCCACAACTCTCCAATCTCTCCCAAACTTTGCTTGGATCTTTTTAGCTCTTCTTTGTTTAACTCTTGTTTCCAAGCATCCAACCATGTTTATATTTTTCCTACAAAATTTATACCATTCATTAAATACCCAATAATAAGAGCTGATTCCTTCCAAATTAGGCGCCTACAAATCTGGGATAAATATTTGAATAGCTTATTCCTTCCAAATTAGGCGCCTAAAAATTTGGGACTAAATATTTTTTCATATTCACATCAGATTTGTTTCCTCCCTTTTCTACAGGCTTCTCTTTCATCATTTTTCACGTATTTCTGTTTCTCCAATACCATTCCCATTTGAAGAATGACTCAAGAATGTGCAAAGAAGATACAGATGCTACTAGCGCCACAAACAAGAAGCTCGAAATAGTAATGAATAAAACGAGATATATGCAACAGGCCACTTCTAGGTTAACAGAAAACAACAGGGACGTTGCAACAGTGAGTAGATTTGAAGCTGGAAGAATAGAAAAATATATTGGTGAAATGAAACTATCTAAGTTAAACATCTGCTTCCAAACACAAAAAAAGTGTTGACTACAAAATTTTCTCCTAATCTACAAAAAATCTATAAATAAACTACAAATCAGTTTACGTATGTATAAAGCAGTATTGTTTTGAAGGGTATCTACAAAATTACTACATTTATACTACAATTACACTACAATCTATGTTGAAAAAAGATGTTGACTACAAAATTTTCTCTTTATCTACAAAATTTCTACAAATAAACTACAAATCAGTTTAAGTATTGTATAGAGTTGTATTGTTTTTAAGGGTATCTATAAAATTATTACATTTATACTACAATTAAACTATAATCTATGTTGAAAAAAAATGTTGACTACAAAATTTTCTCTTCATCTACAAAATTTTTACAAAAAAAAACTACAAATAAACTACAAATCAGTTTAAGTATTGTATAAAGTTGTATTATTTTTAAGGGTATCTACAAAATTACTACATTTATACTACAATTAAACTACAATCTTATGTGGAAAAAAATATTGACAACAAAATTTGCTCTTTATCTACAAAATTTCTACAAAACTACAAATAAACTACAATTGCACCCATATTGTCACACTTATATTGGGTCATATTTAAGTCTTTTCAAGTTAAACCAACACAAATACAAATTTCAAGCTACTAGCAAAAAATTGCACGAGATCGACTAGGATTAAATAGAAGAGAAAATGAAGAAATTGTCGATGAGAAGCTTTAAACTCGAGGAGAACCAAATAGAAGGTGAATCAAGAGTTTAGGACTGAGATATTGATTTTGCTGACTTCATCTTCTTTTTCAGATCTAGCTAGTGTTTTGATTTTGATTATTCTACATCTTGATGGTTACGGCCTTTTGAAGCTCGCCGGAGGAGGTTACAGAAGATTCATATGGCTACCCCACAAATTTACAA
>NW_017670958.1:8616-41675 GCF_001879085.1 Nicotiana attenuata
CTAAATAACTAATTAGTAACCAATTATTCCATGTGGCATTTTTTTAGGCTGTCACTTGGCTTAAGGAGAGGGCTTTTTCCTCTCCTTTTAATAATATATAGATTTTTTTTGGCTGCCACTTGGCTTAATGAGAGGGCTTTTTCCTCTGCTTTTAATAATATATAGATAAAGTAACCAATATATATATATATATATATATATATATGTTAGTTTTTTATTTTATTTTATTATTTGCGTTTTTTATATGTATATTATATATAAATAGATTTTTCATTTTTTTTATTTTAAAATAATTTCGAAACTCCAATTTGAAACTACTCCCCAATTTGAATTGGTAATATTTTTCATTTTTTTATTTGAAAATAATTTTAAAACTCCAATTTGAAACTACTCCCCAATTTGAATTGGTAATTCATTTTTTTTTTAATTTCGTTCTTTATTTTAAAATTATTTAAAAACTCAAACTTGAAACTACTCCCACCCAATTTGAATGTGTAGTTATTTTTTATATATTTATTATTTGTTGTTTTTTTATTATATTTAATTATAAGATATCTATATTTATGAAATCCAGATAAAGTAACCTTATATATATATATATATATATATAATTTTATTTTATTATTTTCATTTTTTATATGTATATTTTATATAAATAGATTTTTCATTTTTTTATTTTAAAATAATTCCGAAACTCCAATTTGAAACTACTCCCCAATTTGAATTGGTAATATTTTTCATTATTTTATTTGAAAATTATTTAAAAACTCAAACTTGAAACTACTCCCACCCAATTTGAATGAGTAGTTATTTTTTATGTATTTAATTTTGGTTTTTTTAATTATATTTAATTATATATCTATATTTATTAATCCAAATAAAGTAACCAATTAATATATATGGTAGTTTTTTATTGTATTTTATTATTAATTTAGTTTTTTATATGTATTTAAATTCAAAAATAAGTAACCAATAACTAATTATAAACTAAATAACTAATTAGTAACCAATTATGCCTTGTGGCATTTTTTTAGGCTGCCACTTGGCTTAAGGAGAGGGTTTTTTCCTCTCCTTTTAATAATATATAGATTTTCCTCTAAGTGAGAAGCCAACCCTTCATTCATTCTACGGTAGCTGCAAAATGTCAAAAATATGCAATCAAGATTGCGTTTTAGTTAGAACAATGTTGAGTAGATGTTATGAATGATTCTACGAGTTTGGGTAATTATTATGATTTTTGTTTTGTCATTAGAGAATATGAAGTGGGAAAAGGATTAATTGAAAGCATAGAAGATGCGCATCTCAAATCTTAGGTAATGACAGTCTGCTAACATGCTCTTTGTTCATCCTTAACTCCAATATTTTTGTGCAGCTTAAGATTATCCTATTCGACAATCTCCGTATCTATGCCATGCTAACCCAATTGAAGCGTTATGGTCATAATTCTGTAACATATTCTTCTACTCTATCCACTATTCTAAGCTACTATTACTTTGATAACAATGACTGCGAGTTTCGCTAACCTGCTACAGCCAACTTCTCAGTTCTCTCTTCATGATTTGCCCTTCAAGTTCTCCATATTTTAATACTACTTCAGATTCATAATTGCATATTTGTACCAAATAGCTATGTGAGGGCATTTTACTTGACAAGTGGATTGATTGTGGATCGCAATTGTTAATATCTCAATTCAAGGAAAGGTTAATCTTTTTACATAGTGCGAAGAAAGGGAGGGGAAAAGAGGTGGTTTTCAGAGAGTAAATCGTCTAAAAAATGAGAACAAAAATGTCTAGTGTTTTTGATGTGTTAAGTACCTTGGGTCTATTATTCAGGGGATGGGGATATTGATGAAGATGTCACACATCGTATTGGGGTGGGATGGATGAAATGGAGACTTGCTTCCGGTGTTTTGTGTGACAAGAAGGTGCCACCGAAACTTAAGGGCAAGTTCTACACAAACCAACGATGTTGTATGGGGCTGAGTGTTGGCAAGTTAAGATCGCTCATGTCTAGAAGATGAAGGTAGCAAAGATGAGGATGTTGAGATGGATGTGCGGCATACCAGATTAGATAGGATCAGAAATGAGGTTATTCGCGACAAGGTGGGTACGGCCCCTATTGAGGACAAGATGCGGGAAGCGCGGCTTAGGTGGTTTGGTCATGTGAGGACGAGGAGCATAGACGCCTCGGTGAGGTGTGAGAGGTTGACATTGGAGGGTCTGCAGAGAGGTAAATGTAGGCCAAAGAAGAGGTGGAGAGAGGTGATTAGGCAAGACATGGCGCAACTTCAGCTGGCCGAGGACATAACCCTTGATAGGAAGGTATGGAGGTCAAGGATTAGGGTAGTAGAGTAGGTAGTCTAGAGTGTTCTTAACAGTAGTATTGGGACGCAGTCTCACTTTCTGTTGGTAGTAGATTTTTATGACTAACCATTGTTTTCTTTCATTGTTAATCACCTTCCTATCTTGTTTTTGTTCTGCTTTTATATGGCTTTTGGCACTGTACCTTCTTGTCTATATTACCATTAATGTGGTACTTATGCTTTCCTGAGCCGAGGGTCTATTGGAAACAACCTCTCTGTCCTCACAAGATAGGGATAAGGTCTGCCTACACACTATCCTTCCCGAACCCACAATGTGGGATAATCTTGGGCATGTTGTTGTAATAAATAGGAATAGCTATTTTGCATATTCACTGCTTACGGCTACTTTATTGGTAAGAGATAATACGAGAAAAAGAGGATCAGAAGTAGCACATCATTTGGTACCGTGAAATAATTGTGGATTCTCATCCAATAAATGGTGTCTATGAGCCAAATCATCAAAAACATTGTCTTGAAAGCAATATACCTGGTTGAAATGCATACTTTAAAAAGTACATCTCCAAGGACTTCAAGCCTAAAGCATTTTGAAGCAAGCATACACAAGCCACTGTACAAAAGGTTCTAGGATCCATTTCCACTCCTAACGACGTTAATAGCTGAAAATATATAGCTAGGACTTTTGACATACATAACTTAGGAGGACCTTATAATATAGACAATACATTCTTCAGCAAAACAGCGGAACACACGAGGACGTAGGGGATTTCTGCGACTGAGGTTAGATCACCTGTGAAAGACCCTCAACAAAAGCAAAAGAAGAAAACCATGCAATTTAGCAAATAGGACTATAAGATTCTAAAGAGTAGTGCTACCATGCAATATTGCCTTTTCTCTCTCTCAAGCTTCTTCCTCTCCTGTAGTCTATCTCCGCATCAGAGCTTGATAAACCAGGGTCATATTTCCGACTGAGTCTTAAAGTTCCCATTTTGGAGAAGATGCCTTCATCGTCACTCATAGCATGCTTAGCAGGTTCAACTTGCTTAAAAACATCTACAGATTGCTTTGGTGACATATGATCTGTGGATGTAGAAGACAGAAGAAGAAGTCAGTCCAAGTCTTTAACAATATCCAGATCATACGGAATTGTTTAAAGATCCCGGAATATGTAATGGTTAATGTAGAACGGCCAAGCTTTTGATTGCAATAGTAATAAGCATATAATTACTTAGTAGTGTTCCATGAATATTTTTAAACTGAATTTGGAAACTGTTAAAGTGTAAACATTATAAATACTAGCATGAAATAAAAAGAACTTGTACTACTATTAATGGCAGAGAAACCAGAAGAAACATAAATCTTGAAATCTCATGATGAAGGTCAGAAATAAGAGAGAAAATCCATTTGACCATATCTTCATACCAACTGTTTCTATTTCAAACTAGGAAGGGAGTAAAAGATCGTGCACCTTTAACGCAATTGCCTGCTCCTTCGAAATGATTTATCCCTGATTTGCAGTGCTGAGGAGATGCCATATTAGAGATATTCCCTCCTTTTGTTCCCTCAGCTGTTGACATAGTAAAAGGGATCATGCTAAATGGATCATCTAATGCAACATCAGAAATCTCCACATACTGTGTTGTAGTAACAATCTCATCAGCACTGAATCCAAACGATGCTCTGTAAGCTTCTACTTCCTCTGCATCTTGTTTACAGGGTTTGTTCTGCCTACTCTGGTGGCCATTCCCGTTATTTGAATAAGCATCAGATTCTTTGGAAACGCTCAGCCTTCCACCAGAATGAGGAAATAAAGAATGGTCGATGTAAAATTGGGCAAATGTAGCTGGACAGAAGAAATTTGAATCTTGAGACAACTTTGAGGTGCTTGAATCAGGGCCTGGATGCTTGGCCTCGGATGAAGGAATAGAAGGATCCAACTGAGGAAGTTCCCTTTCAGCATAAGACGATGACAGGCAATCACCTGACACCCTTGAAACAGGGGATCTGAGAGTACTAGCAGGACTTCCTGGATAGAGAGAGTAGGTAGCTTGAAGATCATTAGCACCAATGTAGTTGGTCTTGTCTGTGGCTTTAACATTCACTGAAGAGGAGAGGAACCGAGCGAAAGGCACATCTGGGGAAGAGGGGGTAGTCAGGTGGGCCAACTCAGGCGGAGGTGTGAAAGGAGCAGTAGATGGCTCAGTGGTGAAGTTTGAGAATACAGGAGGGGATACCAACTGTGTCTCATGAGCATATGGACCAGTAGCAAACATAGCATTTGAAGGACCACCTGGCGAATTACTAGATAAAAAACAGCTTGGTGATTGAGCTGTTGAAGGGAGCGCTGAATTCGAAAAGGATGCTGGTGACGATGGTGGAGCTAAAAGAGCTGCAGTCTGATTATTCAACCCACCAGCTTGGGGTACATTCTGCTGATTTGGTAGTGAATTGGCCTCGGGAATACGAGATGAAGGTACTATACGCTTTCCACCTTTTTGTCTTCCGAAACAAGACAATCCTCCCAAACATCCTCCCCATCGTTTACGCTGTCAAAGATTAAAGCATTAGCAGTTGGGATCTAATCTAACATATTAACGGAAAAAAAGAAGGGAAGATGCCGTTTGAAAGGTGCTTAGCTAGTTTCATGCAATATCTGGAAAAAAGCATTCACTGTGAGAGGCTGTCTAAGTGGTACACGCAAAATCCAAGAACAGTAAAGAAAGATCATAAACACAGAATTCAGACCGAAGTGCAGAAATCATAAACAGCGAAAGTGATAATTCAGATTCTCTGATGGTATCTTATATCATAATGAAAAAACACTTATTCTTTCCATCACCAGTCCATTTGACTCATGTATCAGCTGCATAATCCTTTTCATACATCTAAAAGATACTATGGTCCACATACAGTTAAATTTCCATTACCAGCTGCCAGAGCAAATGCCACATGAGTAGCAAAGAGGCAAACCCAACATAGCTTATGAAGTAGGACAATTTTTCTTTGGAAAAATCACATTTACACCAAATAAACAAAAAAATAAAACTTTGTTTTGGCCTATCATTATCCTTGCAGCTCTATGCCTAAGAGAATTATTTTTGAGTTTAAGTTCTATACACTAACAGTGTAAAAATAGTTAATACAACCAGCTTACTTAAAAGGTAAATTATATACACCATCAGTGTAGGGAATTTTTTACATTATCAGGTTACCATAAAGATATTTACAGGTAACCCTCCTTAAAATGTGGGATTTGTAATCATGAAATAAGGCCGATTACTTGTAAAACAGACCTTATGATTTAAAAATCCTTACACTGGCGGTGTATATAACTTGAACTCTCGCAAGTAACTCTATTTAATAGTGATAACTAATAATAAACGGTAAGTAACCTGCTATAACAGGTTAAATTACACCGATAGTATAATTTTTTTTACTTTAATACATTGTCAGTCAGTGCATATAACTTAAATCCGTTTTTTATAAGTGAGAATAACTGCATTAATCACAGAGGAAAAGAGATCTATCACTGAGCAGAGCTACTATTAACTAGATAAATGCCATCCCAATTTGCTCCATTTCACCAAAAAAGTCAGATCTGCTTGGGAAAGTGATTCTAGCACACAATCTAAGTACTACAATAAGCCATAATAGATGCACAAATTTTAATCCACACACACATACACTAACACATATACAGAGAGAAAGTAGATCTGGAAAATGAGAGTACCCGAGAAGGAAGTGGCGGTCCTTGCTGCTGCGGAAATCTATTCTGCTCTGACCCCATTATATCTATTTAATTTTTTTTTTTTTGCTTTGTTTTACTTTCTAACTTCACAATTTCAGCAAATTATACTTTGCTACACAACAATCTTTCTCCCTCCTTTCTGCTCTTTTTCCTTCACACACACACACACTAACACATATACAGTGGAGTACTCAAAATGTAGTTATGTACAAATTTGTATATCAACCAACGACGCACAAAAAAATGCTTGAACAGAAGCTGACAATTCACAGATTTGGTAATATAAATTGCAAAGAAAATGCTCAAATAGATAAATACTACTTAGTATATGTACTAATACTATATTCTATGTGACAGAGAGAGAGAGAGGGGGTGGGGGTTGGTCTATTCTCTTCTTCCCAGTGGAGAGAGAGAGAGTTAATCAAAAGACAAGGAAAGCACAAATAAAGCCAAATTGTGTGTGTGTGTGAAAGTGAAAGTGAAAAATGCGGTGGGAGAAGAGAGAGAGAGAGAGAGAAAGGTTGATGCTTTATGGGAAAGGAAAAAAGTTAAAGGAAAAATCTGTAAACGAAAGAAAAAAAAAAAGAGTAGCTATAGGAAACATATGGAGTCAGAATAGAACGGGATTCCTGCGCTTTTGTATCTTTTATTTTTGATTGATATAACTTTTTATTAAAAATTTTAAGCTTTTGAGTGATCAATTTGGGTAGAATTAGGGTCGTTCATGGTTCGATTTGGGTCGGTTTTTTTCTAAAAAGAAATCAAACCAATTAAGTCGATTTTTCAAATATTACAACCAAACCAAACCAATTAAGTCGGTTTTTTATCGATTCGGCTTTTGTCAGTTTTTTTCAGTTTTTCGGTTTTTTCAGTTATTTATCGGTTTTTTTCTTAAATATGATACATACACCACCAAACGCATATTCCGGCGACTACATTTTCAACGTAACACTATCAAATCAATTGATCTTTGAGAAATCTATCATTTACCAAGATATATTGATGATATTTGAATCAAATAGTGATGAATAATTTAAGTACTCAATTAAAAATCGGTTATCTTTTAACATGAAATAAATTCTTGTACTTAGCAAAAGAAAACTACCAAGCAAACTAGAATGTAAAGGCAAAGAATTAGATGATTATAATAGCAAAGAACTAGACTAAAAATATAAATGACTAATATGTACCATAAAATTTTAGAAACTTTATATAAAAATATACATATATATAGGTGTAATAATAAATTTAAATAGCTACTTTTATAGTCAGTTTGATTCGTTTTTTTTCGGTTATTTTTTTATTAAAACCAAAAAGAAGCCAATAGCCTACAGGCTTGCCAGCGGACTTGCTTGACCTATTGAAATGCCAGTATAGACTTCTGGCACATGGTCGGCTAGCTAAAGGTCAGCTTCGGTTCTAGGCAAAGAAAACCAAACCAATTTTGATCGGTTTTTAAAATTCAAAACCAAAACCAAACCAAACCTAAAAAGTATCGGTTTTTTTGTCGGTTTGGTTCGGTTTTTCGGGTTTTATGAACACCCTAGGTAGAATTTAATCCTTCACTAACAAAATATCTATGAATTTTAATTAAAAGATAAATTATTACATTTCTCTTAACATAAATGATGAGCATTTTAAAAAATTACTAATCGAACATCTGCAAAAGTTGCATAAAATAAAATAAAAGTATTTAGCCTATATTATTATTATTATAACCAGAACCTGGCACCCAACTTAGCTCGATGGATCTAGTGTGATGACATAGAAATGACATTAGATAGCGATTTTAAAGGGTTGTTATTTAGGAATTAGCCAGTGCGTTATGAGTTTTAGTTTTTAAATTTATTTTTTCGGGATAAAAATATCCCGAATTATCCTGAAGTTAAGATTTTTAATTTAAAATTTAAGAACAAAATAATTACCGGCTAATCTCTAAATAGCTTCCCTGAGAATGACTATGTGTGCACTTGCCCTCCGATGGCATGTCTAGTCTGATGACATGATCTAAAAAGCACTTATTCTATTCAAATGAACCTCATTAAATAAAGGAAAAATTTTACATTAGAACAACTGGGATCTCTACCTTTCAATTTCATAGCTCAAATTTCAATTTACAACCAACTAGCCCGCAAATAATAGGCTAAGATTCAACATCCAACTCCAATAGGTTCTCAAAATTACTATTTAATTTTTAAAAAAGATTCCTCAAGCTTTTAAATTAATTTTCGAATCAGTAATTGTAACTCAAATATAGTTCAACAAACCAAATCCATTTGGGTGGTGAAAACTAAATTTTTAACAAGCTTAAATATATGAGTTTAGATTCCGAATTTGATTTTTTGAGAAATTTGGAGTGGATATTATCTAGAATTGTTAGAAATAGTATAAGAAGGTTGTATATAAAATTTGAAGTCATTTAATGGAGATTTGGACTAATTTTGAACAAGAATTGCAACTGAAAATCGTGGAAGAAGTTCGTCTACAGACGCTTGTATAAAGGTGTATAAAAGTGTATAATAGTGTATAATATGTGTTTATACACTCATATACACTATTATACAATATTATACATAATTATACAAAAAACTGACTTCGTCTTCTTCCTTGAGTTTTTTCTGAAATTTAACTCAAATCTTGCTCAAATCTACTCAAAATCACTTCAAATTTAAATTTTGAACTCCTTTTGATATCACCAATTTACAATGAAAACTTCCATATTTGAAAACTCTAGCTTCGTCAGTGGCGGAAAATTAGAGAGGAGAAAAGATAGGATGAAAGATAGATTTAAAAATTATAGAAGATAGAAGATGACTACGGGAGATAGATCTAAAAATATAGAGGATAGAAGATGATGGCCTGTAGAGAATGAAGAGGCACATGGAGAGAGAGCCTTTTGGGCGTGTAAGGAAAAAAAGAACTAGTTTAGTGATTGAAATCTTTCCTTCAAATTCCATACAAACTGGGCCATACCGGGTAAACTTAAAAAATATGGGTCATTTTTTGTTATAGTGTGAAGTCAAGTGTATTTTCTTGTAATTCTTTCTTAAATGAACTAAAATTAACGACCATGATATTTCTCAAAAAATAGAATTCTTGTCTTTGAGTAATTAAAAAAAACAACAAGAATTCTATTTTTTGAGAAATAACATCAATAAACACACTAATATCACCATTTTTTTTAACTATTAAAACTTGTTGGTGCATCATCATTCTAAGATAAGCACCTAACCTTGGCCCCCGACTTGATATTACTCGCTAAACATAGGCTTCAACCCTTGAGAACTCGTAAGGTTTTTTAACTTTGATTCCAGAGTAAATTGTATGATGCTTAGGAGCTTGAAGAATACATGTTATTCAGCTTTTTTTAGAGAAGTAGATAATATTTAACAAAATATTTCGTGTTCCATTTCATTAATGATCATACTCAATGTCATCAACTCAACATAATTATGGCGTAAGATCATTCTAGTTAATTCAAGAATATGAGAGTTCTTTAGGGTTCAAATTTAGAGTATTCATCTGTTTGGTTCTTTGCAAATATTACAAACTACACGATGTAGCGCTACTAAGAAATTTCTAATTTGTTAGTCTTTAGACTCTTGTGTACGATGGACCCTTGTGGTTAGGTCCTTTCCCGGACCCCGTGCATAGCGGGAGCTTAGTGCACCGGGCTAGGGCTGGGCATAATTTGGTAAATACCGAATTACCATACCGAAACCGAAAATTTTAGTATTTGGTATACGGTATTTTGGTATTTGGTATGGTATTTGGTTTAAGTTTAAAAAAAAATTGGTATTAGGTATGGTATTTGGTTTAAAATACCGAAATACCGATACCGTACCGAAATATATATGATATTACACAAAACACATATCATCAATTATAGCATAAATATAAATAATCTAAAATTTTACTTTCCTTTATTCTCACGTTCATCAATTAACTCTAAACAAGTAACAAGACATCTCTAATGATCAAATATTCTTTTATGTACAATTTTCTCTATTTGGGTCGATATTTGCTAGTTTTGGACAAATTTTTTATCAACAAACATTTTCACTTTTGTATTTTTGAGTACTTTAATTAAGAATATTAGAGTGTATGACTCTATGCACTAGTTAGTATTCAAACTGAATAAACCGAAGTTACCGAACCGAATAAACCGAAACCGAAAGGAGAAAAACCGAACCATACCGAATTTAATTAGGTACGGTATTGGTATAGGATTTTAAGAAACCGAATACCGAAAATACCGAACCGAAATGTCTAAATACCATACCGTACCGACCGACGAACACCCCTACACCGGGCTGCCCTTTTTCTAGTCTTGAGACTCTACTCTTGAGATACACTATAATTGGCTTACAACAATAATAACCAACTCAGTATAATCTCATAAGTAGGGTATGAAGAGGGTAATGCGTACGCAAACTTTAACTCTACCTTGAGAAGACAAAAATGTTATCTCTAATAGACCTTCTGCTCAAGAAAAGATGGGGGAGAAAGCAAGTAGCAGCAGGCAATAATGTCAGCAAGGTAGCAAGAAAACATAAGCGAAGAAACAACACATAGTAATATAAATCTAAAAATAAGAAAGTACAGGACTAATACAAATACTACTCGTGTGGACAAGGAAAACACACTATCAACTAACTGTCTACCTTAATTCTTGACATCCATACCCTCCGATCAAGGGTCATAATTGGCTTAATCGTCATAATTATTAGCTTTGGAGACTTAAAATACTCCTTAATATGTGTTTGACAAAAAAGTATTAAGCCTTTTGATTAAACCAATTAATGATGAGAATAGGGGTGAATCTTAGTTAAGAATAATAAAATCTAGACCAAATGTTGGATGAAGTAGACAAGATGAACGGCGTTAGCTATTATGTTTGAGCTGATTAAATGCTCATAAATGCAATAACATAAATATACGATGAATATGAATAAATGTAACCGGCATAATAAAAGGAAGTTACACCCAATTATTGTAAGATTCAGAAAGTTCCTTCCCTTGACAACAACGTGGAAAGAAAGGAAATAAGAGGAGGTTGAGGAATCTTTGGATCTTGTGAATGTAGAAATAAAAGTGTATGCTCAAGTAATGTAATCAATGAATGAGACAACTTTAGTATATCCTTTCAGGACAACCTTTTACACAGTGTTCCTTCTCATAAAAAGTGAAGATCCCCCTTTTGTTCTCTATCTCTTCCTATTTATAAGGGACATTTCCCAAAAGCCCTAAAAAGTACAAAGCAAGGAATATTCCTTGTGTATATATTTGAACCTATGCTACCGTTATTTCCTCATCCCAGCTGCCCGTCTTTGGCATCAACCGTCTTGAGAGCGACCTTCAGTTTTTATACCATGGTCGACCCCGTCCTTTGTCCTGCTTATCCGTTGCTACCGAGTCGCCAAATTTAGACCTATACAGTTAGTCCCTCCGCTTGTTGAGGTCGTGGTCCTGCACGCCCTCAATAAGAGGACCTGATTTGCCTTTGTTTAAGAGGAATTTGGTTGTTGGATAAGCGGGGTTGACCAAGATAGAGAGAACGGTGCGACTAGTTGGAGTCGTGATTGATGTGGCTACCATGGGGTGACGTCATAGCCACGCACGTCATCATTACGCATCTTCCCGAGAAAGCGTCTGCGTGCCTGTCGCTTCGATTTTGGTGCCATTGACAATCTTTTGCTTTGATTCTCGCGCCACCCAGACCTATAAATAGACGGGGGTTTCATTTTTCAGAAGTTTTCACCCTCCCTTCTCTTGCATGAACACTGTTCCCCTTTGATTTTCTTTGCTAGTGTCTGCTCTTGACTTTGCTTTCACGATTCCATATCTCCTATCCTTACCTAGTTGTTTCCTTCTTCTTCAGGTTTAGTAGTATACCTTTCATCGTCGAAATGTTACAAACCCTTCGCATTCACGATGAAATTTCTGATGCCACTCCGTTATCGGTGGACCCTCCTCCGGTGTGGTGAGGATGTCATGGCTGAAGAAGATGAGACCTCTCCTACCGTGGAGGAGATAGTCCCCAGAAACCCCTTGTCTAGAAAAGATTTTCTCAAGGAACCTGCTCCTGCTCCCGCTCAGGTAATTTCCAAAACTGGACCGTCTCATATAGCTGAGCTTCGATCTACATATCGCATCCCTTCCCACGTCGAGATAATGTTGGCTGGTGGTGACATCGTGGAGGTCCATCGACCTGGGTATTGTGCCTTCTATGTCTACCCTTTCTTAATTAGCTATACTCTCCCACTTCTTCCGCTAACTGAAGAATTTTGCCGGTTTTACAACGTCTGCCGGGCACAATTATCTCCTTATTTGTATAAAGCTTTTCTGATGCTGATGAAGTATGCGAAATTCGCTGGTTGTGAGGTCGATGTCCGCCACCTATTGCACTTATTTTCACCAAGTTTTTACAGAGGTACTATGATACACCTGTGGCATCGCAGGACCAGAGGGCTGATAGTCAGAATGGACAACAGAACAAATCGAAAGTTTTGGCACAAGTACTTCTTTATCAAGACCGAGCACTTGGTGGCGGACCCGACTAGGTTTCCCGAGCAGAGGAACCATAATCGTAAGTGTTTTTGGCATACGCTCGTTGTCTTCTTTTCGTCCTTTCGCTTTCCGCTCATTTGTGTCTCCTTTGTTTTTTTTTAGCTGAGAGGAGTGCGCCCTCCCCTGTCTTCGGTATTGAAGACTGGGTGGCTCTCGTGTTACCTCGCATGGGGGGTATTCGCGATTGGGCAGTTTTCTACAAACGTTTTGGACCGAATGTCCCGTCTAGTAAATGTTACTTTTGTTTTGGCCTTCTGTTGTTTGCCATTATTTGTTGATACGACCTTCTTATGGTGTCAGATCAACGGGCTTCCAAAAAGAAAGCTCCAATACCGGCATTTCGCCAGGCTATTGCATCGGCAGAGATGCAATTTACTTTGGCTGAGTCCGCCTGTGGAGGTCGTACTCAAGCTCTATCGACGAGGGATCCCCCCTCAGAGTGTTGCTGCACGGGATGAGATCTCTTCCCGGCCTATCTACCATCTCATAGACGAGTCGTCTAATGGAGAGGAGTTGCCGTCGAGAAATAGGCGAAGAGTGGAACTTGGGAAGGCCGTCATCACTGGTATTGAACCGAAGAAAATCATTGCTCACGAAGCGGAGCCTGCACGTGCGCCAGGCGTAGGGGCCGTCTTTATAGCGGATGCCATTATGGAGAAGAGGTCTTCTAGCGCCGAGGGGGTACATGAAGGCGGGGAGCCTGTACGGACCGCAGAAGGTGGCGCGTCATCGGTGGCCGAAGGAGATGGAGCGGTACCTGCGGGGGACGACGACTCTGGTTCAGACATCGACCTCGAGGAGATACGAGCCTTCTTGGATAGGAACACTCGCGTGGAAGTGAGAACGGAGGGTCCTAACCGGCACATAATCATTCCCGTGGGTTATGACCTTTTGGCTAACTCTGAGCGGGCAGTGCCGTCCTTTGCCCCCTTGTGTGCGGCTTCTGAGAACAGGGCGCTGCAGATAATGAGCGATGCAGAGCTATCGCTGAGTATCTCCGGCATGGCTTTGCGAGTAAGTGCCCCCTTCTTTTTTTTATGTTTAGGATTTGTCTCGCTTGCGTAATCTGCTTATGCTGACTTATTTCTTTCGCATGCCAGACTCTTATCATGGGGATCGAGCGTGATCGGCGGGAGGAACGGAGGACGGCCATTTTTAAGAAGGTGACCTCCAAGTACAAAGAGTACCGTACCAAGAACCAAACATCGGCCGACGTCTTTAACCAAGATAGCGAGTTTTAGCTATTTCGTGACGGGCTCAAACATAAAGAGGAGGAGTTTGTGAGGAAAGTTGAGGAGCTGAAAGAGCGGGATGATGAGCTAATGAAAGCCATAGGTCGATGCAGCAAGCTGGAGGCGGCTCTTAAGGCCAATGACGATGAGCTCGAAGTAAGCAAGGGGGTGATAGCCGAGAATGTCGACCTTCAAGCGCGGGTGGCTTCCTTAACTGCTGAGCTTGGGCGGAGGGAAACGGAGGTTGTCTCTCTGAGGGGCAAGTTGAGCGTCAAGGTCGAGGAATTGACCCGTGCCGAAAAAGATAGAATGGCCGCCCTGTCTAAAGCAGCGGCCTTAGATGACTCCCTCCGTGTTTGTAGATCTGAGCAGGATAATAAGGTGGAGACGTCGGCGCTCAAGGTGGCGAGGTTGGAAGAGCGGATCCAGGATTTGGAGGCGGAGTTGTCCGGATTGAATGAGCAGGTTGTTGCTTTGAAGGCCGAGGAAGTGCGACGGCAGTTGCAGCCATCTACGTCTCATAATTCTGTCGACTCTGTCGTGCCGCGGGAGTTGTACGAGATATGGGTTCACGCCGAGGATCAGCTTTATGTGTACAAGTCCCTGAAGGTTGAAGGGAGAGTTTCCGAGGCAGAACTCGAGGGTATCCGTGTTAAAGCACGTGCGGCCCGCGAAGCTTGTGGTTATGCCCCCGGTATGCCTGGCGGGGATGATGTTGATGATGATGCGGACAGGCTCGCCTCCGATTCTTGGTATAATGATGAGTACGTCGATGGGGATGACGCGGCATAAAGCCATTGTACTTATTTTGTTTTGTCTTGCTATTTTTGTAAGGGCGTCTCTAGGCCCTTTGTAAAGAGTATTGTAATATGACAGTTGTAATGGAATGATTACCTTTTTGCTATGTGTACCCGGATTGTCGTTATTTTTTTTGTTTGCTATATGGTGAAGTCCCTGACTTATTCGGTCGCTTGTGTGTAGTGCTTTGGCGTAGTTGATCGTAGATCTTAAAGTAATTCGAGCGAGGTCGAATGTGTGATAATTCGAGTGAGATCGAATGTGTGATAATTCGAGCGAGGTCGCATGAAAAATGATTCGAGCGAGGTCGAATGTAAAATAATTCGAATGAGTCCGAATGTAAAGTGATTCGAGCGAGGTCGAATGTAAAATAATTCGAACGAGGTCGAATGTAAAGTGATTCAAGTGAGTTCGAATGTAAAACAATCCGAACGAGGTCGAATGTAAAGTGATTCGAGTGAGGTCGAATGTAAACCAATTCGAACAAGGTCGAATGTAAAGTGATTCGAGCGAGGTCGAATGTAAAACAATTCGAACGAGGTCGAATGTGGAGTAATTCGAGCGAGGTCGAATGTAACGTGATTCGAGTGAGGTCGAATGTGGAGTGTGAAAAGACTTGGTGGAGAGTAAGAATTCTGCTTTATTTCATTCATTGGACAATATCTTGATGGAGAGTAAGAAATCCTGCTTTATTTCATTCGTTGGAGAATATCTTGATGGAGAGTAAAAAATGCTGCTTTATTTTATTCATTGGAGAACATTACAAGCGTTCTTCGTTTCATACATATATTGGAGAAGTTTCCATGTATCCAGTCCCTTCATCGTACGGCCTGGAGAAGTAGTCAGCAGGCGGGGTGATGAACTATACTTAAACTTCGAGACGTCCCCTTTGTCGCCTTGTTAAAAACCTGTCCGAGAAAACCCAATTGGGACAAAAATCGGATGAGGGAAAAAGAGTACGACGCGGAGGGCGTCTGTTTTCAAAAGTTGAAATATTTGAGATGGGCGACGTTCCAATTATGTTGTAGTAGTTTTCCCTCCATAGTTTCTAGTTGAAAAGATCCCTTGTTTGCTGCTGCTGTGATTTTATATGGCCCATCCCAATTGGTTCCTAGTTTTCCTTCTCTTGAATCTTTGTTTGCTTGTGTTTTAGCCTTGAGTACATAGTCTCCGACTTTGAGCGGTCGTACTTTGGCTTTTTTGTTATAGTACCGTTCTGCTTGTTGCTTTTGGGCTACCATTCTTACGTAAGCCATGTCCCTTCGGTCCTCCGCTTTGTTGAGGTCCTGTTTTCTGTTTTCGTCGTTTCCCAGCCCACTTTCGTTAGAGTATCTCAGACTGGGTTCACCGACCTCAACCGGTATCATGGCATCAGTCCCGTAGACTAGATGAGTATGGCGTTTCTCTTGTGCTTGTTTTCGGCGCGGTGCGGTATGCCCACAGTACCTCTGGGAGTAATTCCGGCCATAGTCCCTTGGCATCTTCAAGTTTTTTCTTCAAGATATTCAGTATTGTTTTGTTGGAGGATTTGGCCTGTCCGTTGCCGGCCGGGTGATATGGCGTGGAGAGTATTTGCTTGATGTGCCATTTTTCGAAGAGCTCGACGGTCTTCTTTCCGGTGAACTGGGGTCCATTGTCACAGCTGATTTCTTTGGGGATGCCGAAGCGGCATATGATATTTCTCCATATGAATGTGATAACTTCTCGTTCGTGTATTTGAGTGAACGCACCTGCTTCTACCCATTTGGAGAAATAGTTAGTTAAAACTAAAAGAAAACGTACATTAGCTCACCCCTGCTGGGAGGGGTCCGACGATATCCATTCCCCATTTGATGAACGACCATGGCGATGTAACAGAATGGAGGTGCTCGCCCACTTGGTGTATCATAGGGGCATATCTCTGGCACTGTTCGTATTTCTTGACATAATCGGCAGCTTCCTTTTCATTGTGGACCAATAGTATCCTGCTCGAATGAGGCATCTGACGAGGGCCTGATTGCCGGTATGGGTGCCGCAGTGGCCTTCGTGTACTTCTTCGAGTACGCGCCTTGTTTGATTCAGCCCTAGGCATTTCGCTAAGGGGCCTCCAAACGTCCTTTTGTATAACTCCTGATTTACGAGGCTGTATCTGGCCGCCTGCATTCGAAGCTTTTTGGCTTCTTTTTTGTCCGCTGGGAGTGTTCCTTCCTGAAAATATGTTATAATACGGTTGCGCCAGTCCCAAGTCAAATTTACAGAGTGTACCTCGAGTTGGTCTATCGATGAGTGCAGGAGGGTGACCACATTTTCCTTTGTGATGTTCTTGGTGGCCGCTGCTAATTTGGTGAGGCCGTCTGCTTCGATGTTTTGTGCTCGAGGTATCTGGTCAAGTCGACATTTATCGAATTCCGGTAGCAATTTATGAATTTCTGCCTGGTACCGTTGTAACCTCTGCTCTTTGATTTGGAAAAGTCCTTGTGACTTGGTTGACAACAAGTTGCGAGTCGCATCTAAGGATGACTCGGCGCGCTCCGTATTTGAGAGCTAATTTCAATCCTGCAATTACGGCCTCATACTCGGCCTCATTGTTAGTCATATCAGGGCACGTATGGATTGGCGAATGACTTCGCCTGTTGGGACCTCGAGTATGAGTCCCAGTCCAAATCTTGACGCATTGGATGCACCATCGTTGTATAGAACCCATAAGTCGGGCATATCAGACGAGGTTTGTGAAATTTCTTTTTCGACCTCGGTTATTACTTTGGCGCTGAAATCGGCGACGAAGTCGGCGAGTACTTGTGACTTTATCGCTGTTCGCGACTGATGCGTTGTATCATGCTCGCTCAATTCTATGGCCCATTTGGCCAATCTCCCCGACAGTTCGGGTTTATACAGTATACCTCTTAAGGGGAAGGTCGTCACCACCGATATGGGGTGGCATTGAAAATAGGGTCTAAGCTTTCGTGAAGCTACGACCAATGCCAATGCCAAGTTTTCGAGGTGAGCGTGCCTCGTTTCGACATCGACGAGAGTTTTGCTAATGTAATAGATCGGGGATTGCGTACCTTTATCCTCGCGGACCAATACTGCGCTTACCGCGACTTCTGATACGGCCAAGTATATAAGGAGGCGCTCACCGGGTTCTGCTTTGGCGAGTATCGGGGGAGATGATAAGTATGCTTTTAGTTCTCTCAAGGCCTCGATAATGCATTCTGCATTCCACTGGAGCCTGTTGTCATTTTTGAGCACGTTAAAGAACTTGTGGCATCTGTCGGAGGATCGCGAGATGAACCTTGACAGGGCAGCTATGCGACCCGTCAATTTTTGCACCTGTTTCTTGCTGGTTAACACTTCGGATATTCCCTCAATGGCCTTGATTTGGTCGCGATTGACCTCGATGCCCCTTTGTGACACCAAGAACCCGAGAAACTTGCCTGAAGTTACGCCGAAGGCACATTTTTCAGGGTTCAGTTTCATACCATACTGCCTTAGTATTTCGAAGGCTTCTTTTAGGTGATCGGTGTGATCTTCCTTCCTTTTTGATTTGACCAACATGTCGTCTATGTAAACTTCCATAGTTTTGCCGAGATGGTTCTTGAACATTTTGGTCACCAATCTTTGATAAGTTTCGCCTGCGTTCTTCATGCCAAATGGCATGACCGGATAACAGTATGTTCCTTGGTGGGTGATGAAAGTGGTCTTCTCTTGGTCCTCTTCCTCCATGAGTATTTGGTTGCAGCCTAAATAGGCGTCCAAGAAACTCAACAACTCGTGCCCTGCCGTTGCGTCAATGGGATGATCGATATGAGGCAGAGGAAAGGAGTCCTTTGGGCAGGCCTTGTTTAGGTCCGTGAAATCCACGCACATTCGGTATTTCCCGTTTTTCTTTTTTACCATGACTACATTGGCGACCCATTGAGGATATTTTGATTCTCGGATGGAGCCGTTAGTAAGTAGTTTATTCACTTCCTCACTGACGGCCTTGTTGATTGCGGCATTGAATTTCCTTCTCGCTTGTCGTACTAGGGGGTAGAATGGATCGACATTCAATTTGTGTGTGGCGACGTCTTACGGATCCCTGGCATATCTGCATGGGAAAAAGCAAACATATCGGCATTATTGGTTAAAAATTCATGAAATTTACCTGGCTCGGAGAGCATATGGTCTATATAGGACTTTTTGTTGTTGTCGCTACTATCCAGTTTGATGGGGTCGAGATCCTCTATTGTCGATCCTGCGGCCTCCCTGATGTCGGGGTCCTTAATAACGTCTTTCCAATCATTGGGTTCGGACCCCGACTTCATTAATTGCTATGCTTCCGAGCTTGTTCCTTTTAGTTGTTGAGTGAATGTGTAATCTTGGGCGATGTGGTAGCATTCTTGGGTTGTGCGTTGTTCGCCTTGGATGCTGGATATTCCCCACGGGGTAGTGAATTTGATTACTTGGTACAGACTGGACGGGATAGCCCTCATGGCGTGTATCCACGGTCGCCCTATGATTGCGTTGTAAGTTGTGTCCTGGTTCATGACATGGAACGTCGTTTCTAATATGATGCCTCCGTCCAGGACGGGCAGTGTTATTCTCCTGAGGTTCGTACGACTGCATTATTAAAACCCGTTAGTGTTATGCAACGTGGTACTATCTTGTCCTCGAGTCGCATTTGTGTGAGCACTCGAGGATGGATAATACACGCGCCGCTTCCGTCGTCTAGCATTATTCTTTTAACATCAGTATCTGAAATACGTAAGGTAATGACAAGAGCATCGGAGTGAGGAAAAATCAAACTGTTGGTATCTGACTTATCGAAGATGATACTTTCTTCGAGGTCATCATACCGATCGTGAATGATTGATCGCTTCAGCTTGTTTGTGGTGGTAAATTTTATGTGGTTGAATGCTGCTTCGTCGCCTCCACAGATGATCATTTGAATGATGCGGGCAGGAGAGGGCGTCTTTGGAGGGCCCTGGTGTTGTTCTCACCCGCGGCCAAAGTTGGTTCGTCCTCGGTTACTCATTAACTCCTTCAGGTGTCCCTTGGTTCAGCATGTTAACCACTTCTTGCCGCAGGGCTATGCAGTCCTCGGTTTTGTGACCCCGCTCTTGGTGAAATTCACAAAGGATGTTCGACTTTCGGGTACTGGGGTCGGACTTCATTTTTTGTGGCCACTTCACCTTCGTACCAAGCTTCTCCAGTGCGTACACTACTTCTGAAGGAGAAACACAAAAATTATGAGCAGATAAGAGTGGGGGCATACCTCTTTCGTTTTCCTGAGTTCCTGTGTGCGGCCTGGACGACCCTTCCATATGTCGAGGGGATGGTGGAATGGTGGTTCTGACATAGGGATGATGCATATCTCGGTTGAGGCGTGGTCCAGACTGATCTCTTCGATTGTCATTACGACGATCTTTCCTTGGCTCTATTTGGATTGACGTTAAACGTTGGGTTGGACCGTTAAGGCCATCATCGTCTGCTCTCACCTCGGCATAGTAGGCGTTGTGAATTTCTTCCCAAGAGGCGGAAGGGTATTTCATGAGCCTTCTTAACAGCTTCCTGGTTGCCCTTGACCCATTTCTGTTCAACCCGTTTTGGAAGGCTGCTACCGCCATCCCTTCCGACACATTTGGTAAGCCCATTCTCACCCTGTTAAACCGAGCGAGAAAGTCCCTGAGTCCCTTGCCTGGCGATGGCCTAACGGCGATTATGTCGTTCACCCTGGCCTCCGTTTTCTTAGCTCCAGCGTGGGCGGTGAAGAACTTATCAGCCATTTCTTCAAACGTTGTTATGGACCGTGCTGGTAGTTGTGAGTACCAGGTTAGGGCTCCTCAAGTTAGGGTTTCGCCAAACTTTTTTAGTAGCACTGACGGTACTTGCTCCTTTGATAGGTCGTTGCCCTTTACTGCTGTGACATAGTGAATGATGTGGTCTTCTGGGTCTGTGGTGCCAACGTATATCTTTAAATATGACGGCATTTTAAAGGTCTTGGGTATGGCATGTGGGGCTGCCTCCTCGCTATACGGTTGTTCGACGAATCGGACGACATCTCGTTTTGGTAGCAGTTTCGGAGCGCCCGGTATCTTATCGACCCTTTCTTGATATTCTTTCATCTGGTCGCGGAGTGCCTTATTTTCATTTTCCATTTCTTCCATTTTCTTTAAAATGGCTGCCAGTGCGTCATTGCCTGCATCAACAATGGTGTGAGTGTTACCTGTTAGGGGAGTTGGTTGCTCATCGGTGGTTGTTATGACATCTGTCGGCGTGGCATTTCGGTTCGCTTTTGAACGGGCTTGTCGAGTATGTCATTGAGGGTGCTTGTCAGCCACTCCTCCAACAGTTTCTTCACTGCTGGTGGTGCTTCCTCAGCTATGGATGTGGAAGCTCCTCTTTTGCGTGAAGCAGTTACACTTTCGTGAGGAGGAGGTGAATCACTCCGCCTGGGCGTACCGCTTGGCGTCATATTCTCATTGTCTTCTCTGCCATCCTCGTTGATGGTGTTTAGAATGTTCGTAGTGACACCTGCTATTGCTTTCTGTCTTGCATCTCCTTTTCCTGCCATGGTTAGTTTATGCAAAGCGAGGAAAAGATGGCTGTCCCTTTTTATGATCTAGAAGAAACTAAAATTTTAACTAAAAAGCTCCCCACAGACGGCGCCAACTTGTTTGACCAAAAAGTATTAAGCCTTTTGATTAAACCAATTAATGATGAGAAGAGGGGTGAATCTTAGTTAAGAATTATAAAATCTAGACCAAATGTTGGATGAAGTAGACAAGATGAACGATGTTAGCTATTATGTTTGAGCTGATTAAATGCTCATAAATGCAACAACATAAATGTACAATGAATACGAATAAATGTAATCGGCACAATAAAAGGAAGTTACTACCCAATTATTGTAAGATTCGGAAAGTTTCTTCCCCTGGCAACAGCTTGGAAAGAAAGGAAATAAGAGGAGGTTGAGGAATCTTTGGATCTTGTGAATGTAGAACCAAAAGTGTATGCTCAAGTAATGTAATCAATGAATGAGACAACTTTAGTATATCCTTTCAGGTCAACCTTTTACAAAGTGTTCTTTCTCATAAAAAGTGAAGATCCTCCTTTTGTTCTCTATCTCTTCCTATTTATAAGGGACATTTCCCAAAAATCCTAAAAATTACAAAGCAAGGAATATCCAAAGGAATATTCCTTGTGTATATATTTGAACCTATGCTACCGTTATTTCCTCATCCCAGCTGCCCGTCTTTGGCATCAACCGTCTTGAGAGCGACCTTCAGTTGTTATACCATGGTCGACCCCGTCCTTTGTCCTGCTTATCCGTTGCTGCCGAGTCACCAAATTTAGACCTATACAACATGGTTTTCTCTTAATGGTACTAATAATCTTTTTTTTATCGAATCATTTCAAATTGATGAATCAAGAACGAGACGGAATGGTACACTTACCTAAAGAGGCCTTTAATTCTCCTTTTGTTAGATTGAATATACAGACTTATTGCTTATATTGGATCGACCAACCAGCAATAATGCTGGTTTAAGAGTAACATCATAGACAAAATGCCTATCCGCTTCTTGGTCCGTTACTATCATATGCACACTTCATACTAGGGTCTCTTTTGAGAAAACCAAAAGATCATCGCGTACGATTTAGAACTTAGATGAATAAGGACCGGCGCGGCTCAACATAGTTGGTGGCCTAAAGTAAAATTTGGCGGAGAGGCCTTAATTTTTTTAAAATCTTTTTTATATATTGTTTGAAGTTTATTTTCCTAACCTTTGTAGATACAAGTTTATTAATATTTTTCTTATAATCGAGTTATTTTAATAATTCTTTTTTAACTGATAATATTTCTACTTCAACTCATTTAACTTCCCGTGAGACATTATTGATCCTATACAAGATTTTATCAATTTTAATTTGAAAAAACTTTTCTCCCCGAATGTAATTGTTATAGTAATTAAAATCAAGTCTTGTTATCTTATTATATATCGACTAAAACCTTATCTTATACTTGTAATATTTCCTCTAACATTATATAATTTGAAAAATAAGTCTAAACTATCATCTCAGAGTGGCTATCATGTTTTAATCGAGGCTAAGTCAATATTTTTTTTTCAAATTCTTATCATTTCGTGAACTCAATTTTAACCTACTAAATAAAAAATTAAAAATATTTTTATACGCTACAGATTATTCAAATCTCAATTGTCAATATCAGTAAAAAATTAAATTTTCTTTTCCTTTACTGTATTAAATAGTATATTTTTTAACCTTAAGATAATCAATTTTTTATATAAAAAATTAGTTCATAAAATTATCACCAATAAAAAATGGGCTCCCAAAATTTGGGGGCCTAAAGCGACTGCTTGGGCTGCCTTACCCTTCAGTGACGTAGAATAATGAGCTCACCTTTTTTTTTTCTCTATAAGACTTTTTCCACGGAAGAATTCGTACCCAATGTCGATAGATAATGGAACTTCTAGGGAGAAATTAAAAAATAGCCAGATTTACAAGTGGTCATTCAAAAATAGCCACAGTTCCAAAAGTAATTGAAATTTAGCCACTTTTCATGTAAAGATAAATCTGAACGAAAACACTGTTCAAAATCCGGAGAAATACTCCAGTACAATATACTGGAGTTCCAGTATAATATCCCGGTCCAGCAGTGCTCCAATCTCCAGTATATTATACTGGAACTTACCACGTGTTAGAGTTCCAGCATAATATGCTGGAAGTTCATACACATGTGCACCGATCTCTAGTATATTATGCTAGAACTTTCCGTGTTGCAGCAAAATAGTGGTTATTTTTCAATGAATTTGCAAACGCTGGCTATTTTTGACTGACCAGTCCGAAAACTGGCTAGCTCGTGCTATTTTTACTCTTTTCTTGGGGATAATTGAAGAATCTCTGAGGATTATCGACGCACGGTCTGATACACGGCAGATAATAAATCCTTCCCTTTATCCATCTCCACTTAAATACCAAGCTTTGGTTAGAAGCAGTTCACGCCCCGAGCTTAATCCACAAATCTGACATTACATTTTTACTAGGAGTACTAATCACTTTTAGCCCGCGCCAGAAACTATTTACATATGGTAGCCGAAAAAACAAAACTTGAATAATTTTTGTATATAACATATAGAATATATATACATTCAAAAAATATACAAATTTTATACATATTTTCAGCTATTATTTTTACAGCAGCTATACAATGTCATTTTTCCTTTTACTACCAAACCAAAGCCGTGAGAGTCACTTGTAATCAACTTCCACAGAGAAACTTCTATGAACTAATTATCCAGAGGTCCAAATATCCTATTATACATTTATTACAGTATACAGTAATTTTTTTCTGTGTTTTTTTTAATCATCTAAGATCCATGTCAAGATCTCACTCAGTGTGTATCAAGCCTCCTCTGCTTGCCTATTACTGACTTGTTATAAATTACTATGCACTTGTTATCGTGGATCGTGACTTAAAATTAAGTCAAACGAATTATGTAAAATAACAGTAGCTTAAATGGTATGAACCCTGGCAGACTTGGATAAAGAACAAAATATTCAGTAACTATTCAAAACAATCCAAGGTCACCAAATTGGGACCAAATGTAGGAGGTTCAATGAATAATGCAACAAATAGTATAAACTACATGCAAATTGATCCAAAAAGCTATATTACGTGATGGCTAACAATAGAGACCTCAATTTAGGCCTTGGACTGACCGACTTCAACGTCTGTCTTCTCCATTTCCTCCTTCAATAATCTCAGCTCCTCTTCTGTCAAGCTGTTTTTGGCAGCATGAGGACTCTTCGTGTTGGATTTTTCAACCTCCACAGCCCAACTATAGATCACCATGCCGGCAACAGCAACAAGCATACCCAAAATGTTCTTAAGAGTCAATGCAGAATCAAAGAGCAGCCAGCCCAAAGTCAGCACACACACTGTCTTCATGTGGCCAAGAACCTGGAAGGAAACTGCAGAGAATCGCCCGATGCAGAGATACTGACTCACATTGCAGAAAACAGCTAACGAACACGACAGGAGTATAAAGAACTGCAGAAAGTGCCACACATCAATGATCAGAGCACATAAAGCTAAGTAGGCAGAAAAAGGACCGATCAAATATGCATCATAATCTGGGAATGAAAAGATTGGTTGATACTTACAATGGCACCAGAGGTATACTTGTAGTCTAGTAATAGATTTCCACTAAGATAGTAGTCGCAAAAAGGACCAAGCACAAGGAGGGAGCAAGCTTGTATCGGAGCTGTTTTACTCAATAATTCAAAGGATCCAATTGAGTACTTCTTCTGCAAAGAGCCTATTGACTGCACCAGAAAACCATTGTTTGATCACACAAATGCAACCACAAGTTTTAGAGATGGGGTTTAAAGAATTAACCAACGAGCTAATTTGGTTGAAAAAAGTGAGAGCTTGATGATATATATATATATATATATATATATATATATGGGCCAGCAGGAAATTCTTTCTTTGTTCCATTGAAGATACAGGATATCTCTGGTAACTGTTTCTAAACTCTGCAACTGCAAGAAGCAAGCTTTTGCTCTATATACAACTGAACAGGGACCAAAGCAGTGAGCAAATAAAAAAGTCGACTTCATGTTTTCCTTTCTCCCCTTTTTACCCCTCAATTAAAACCAATACATGACAATTTTGAGACTTCTTTCCTTTAGCTTTATAGAACAAGAAGGGATCCTTGTCAAGCATAAAGGGGTCTGATAGAGTAATTACTTCTTCCCTGCGCTATAACAAGAAGCAAAAACAAAAGCCAACTTTCATCACTTCTTTAGGGAGAAAAGGGAAGAAGGAAACAGGGAAAAATTTTAGGCTTCTGCCCTTTAGCTTTCTCATAGAAAGAGGGCATCTTTTTTAAGGATAGAAAAGTTCGATAGCACTATCGCAGCCTCCCTAATAAATTAATTTGTCCCTCAGAAAGAAAAACTAAGGAAGATTGTAAAGACAAATTAAACCCACATAAATAGATGGAATCAAATCACAAAAGGAACCTCAACATACTTTATCGTTAAACTTTTGATGCTGGCAATCTTAAATCAGATCCACACCAAATATTTCTCTTTTGGGGAATCTTTTTAATTTCAGTCTTTTCCAGTAAAGATATGAAGAAGCCAGAGTATACTCACAATCTGCTGCAATGATGTCGACAGAACTGCAACACAAGCGCAAATAAAACCTTTGGCATTAACCTTGACATCAGTTACTGTGCAAACACCCACACCGATAACAACAACCACAACCGACATTTTAACCTCCTTCGAGTAACGCTTACTATGAAGGATCCATTCCATCACGCAAACCACTGGAATCATGCTCAACTTTGAGATCTACATCAAAAAATGGAATAACTTACGCATATAAAATGAAATTTCACCAAGGAACAAAAATAAAACAAGTGCTAACTGCTAGTATACTATAATACATATTAACCTATAATCAACTAATTGGAGTTCAGTAAAACAAAAACAATTGGTTCAGCTCAAATAACGACTACCGATCCACTTCTTCTCTGCTTGCTAGCAGTTTTGAACTAACTCTTCTTTAAAAAGCAATAACCAATGAAAAGATCAACATGAGACAAACATGAAGGAACACATCAGCAAACAGCTCATTAGACACTGAACCTGAATATGACAGTGTGATGAATGAGGGGCAGAACAATACCAATGCAGAAGATAGAGTATTTCTTAGTGCAGAGTCAGCTTCCAAAAAGATTTTTAGATGCTCTGCTTTTTGGTATAAAGAGATACACACGGAACGCATAGAGGAGCTCATGAATCTATTGTCCCCGCTTGAGTGTTTAGAAGACACTTAAGCACTTCGGTGGTACTAGTGTGAACAAAATTAATTTACTTATCAGTAGATATATGAGAGTTACGACCATAAAGAAAGATCTAATATATGTAAATGATGCAGCCATCAGGCCAAAAAGAATAAATGCTTCAAATCCTTGTTAATCATTTTTGAAAAAAAACACTCTTCTGCATCCAGACAATTCGGTCAGTAAAACTACTCTGAATGCTAAAAAAGTCAATAACCAGTATGTCAATGATAACTTTTTAAACCTAAATGAATTTTCAGCAAAAAAAGGAACTGACATCAATATTTTTGACCAACTAATCTTCAAATTTACTTCTGCAATAGGGGTGTGAGCCTAAAGTCACCCTAGTGGATGCAAACCTACTAGAAGTTTAGATGGACTTGCTTTGCTAAGAACTATAATCAATTGTAAGATTACCAAGGAGATATCCTTATCAAAAAATAAGTACTAAAGGAGAACTATGAGACTAAATTGAATTCCTGAGCAAAAACAACACTACAGCTACTTATACGTATGGATCCCTACGAATGAGGGAAAGCAGCCTTTCTTTCTATTATTGGTTTTCACTCTACTAACTGATTTGCAATCAAGGAGACGTAGGAAACATAAATTTCCCTTTCCTACAACTTTCCTCTTAAACCAATGTCCAATCAAATAAAGAAAATTACTAACCCTAGTTTATATTCCATTCTCATTTTTCCTATTTTCTTTCCCTCCTCTTCCTTTCAAATCAAAACTACGTTGTATGTTATCATTTCAGATGATGAAGATACTGATAGATATTAGTTAACTCCACGTCACAGATCATGAACTATATCACCAACTACGGTCCCAAACGCATTTATTTATTTAATAAGTTAGCAAACTAATTTATGAAAAAATAAAAATGAAATCCTTTTTTGAGAAGGAAAAAGTTTGGGATCATCTTGTAAAAGCTGTTCCAAGTACACCCTTCATAGCTAGCTAGTAACGCATATATACTTGGACCATAGTAACTTGAAGCTAAAATTTCAGCAAGTACCAAGTTTTATCTGTTATTTGTAACTTCAATGCACCTAAAACAAATATCAAACAATTTCTTCTCCGGGTCTTTCGGAAACAGCCTCCCTAAGGGGTAAGGTCTGCGTACACTCTACCCTCCCCAGACCCCACTTGTGAGAACTCAATGGGTTGTTGTTCTTCTTCTTCTGCTGCTGATAGGTAAAACTGATATGTAATGATTTTAAGGGTCTAAATTCAAAATGTGGAGCAAAGGGATGCAAGAAACAGATGAAAAGTTCTAGTGAAAATTGTTTTAGTAATTATATTCTTTTCCAACTAAAGGAGATTGAAAGCTGATAGCATTATAAAGTTGTTAACAAATCTTATTCACCAACATAACGGGAATCCAAGACTTATCTTTTCTATATGAAGAAAATTCAAGACATAACAAGAAATGTTAAGGACAAAACACAAAAGTGAGTAGAGTATACAACAAAAGAGACAATATCATACTTGGTAAAATCCAACTGAATTGAGCATCAGACTTAAGTTCATCCCTGTGATAGACATGTTTGCAACAATTGAGAACCAGATAAGTTCCCACAAAGGTACATGCTTTGATGAGGAAAACCCCGTGGCATTTGACACCATCCCAACAAGCGCCGTCACAGCGAAGTGGAACCCAGTCAACGTTGTAGCTGGAGGAAACATACCATGAAATTAAAAATGACAGGACGAACATTTGGAATTGAACACATACATTATATGATCAAATGGATAGTAACATGTACTCCCTATGTCCTTCAACTAAAAGATTTCAGCTGGATGCATGCTTCTACAAAGCAAAAATACCATAAATATATATCTTCTCCCCGGATAGGCATAAAGCCTACCACCTTGCCCTTTTAATAACAACTGATGACAAGCCTGATGTAATAAGGCACATAAAGCCTGATGCTAAAGGTTTTCCATACCACAAGAAAAGACTTCTTTTTTATAACCGAATATCCCTATAGACCAGTGGCACACAGTTTGAAACTCAATAGATATATGGGGCCACCCCTCTACACTTCTCCACTTAACCACCATAACAAAAGACTGTTATATCTTTCCAGATAAGTTCTAAAAGCAATATTTTCAGGTAGTGCCGTCTAAGGCCAGATAAGCAATTGCAGAAATAGTACCAATCCGGCCTCCGTTTCTTTTTTTTATAACCGAGATAATACAGCCCATTTTCCCTTCTTGTTCGATTTTTCGTGCCTAGTTAATAAAAGAGTATATCTGAATTCATCTCAACCTATAGGTACTAGTAATAATTATACTGTTGATATCTCAGTTTTTGAATATCGGCCCCCCATATCAAACTTTTTTTCTCTTAAGTAAATAGTTTGAGGTTTAAATTTTCATATGCTTCTATTGAGAATTGAATAGATGCTCCATTGAGCTTGATATGAGCTGTAAATAGGATACTTGTCTATTTATTTTTCTTCTTGGTTCATAATTGAACATATTATGAATACAATTTAAGATTCGGATCAGATTGTCTATTTATGAACCGAAAACCGAATGACTTGAGCTGAATTAATCCAAAACCAACCGAATCAACCGGATGCAGACATTTACATTTTGTATTTATTGATACGTCTAAGATAAATAAATGCATACGTGCACCCGCTACCTTCAAATCGTGGATCCACCTCTACGAGCTAAGATAGTATGGGAGAAAAGAGTGCATATTTTGTGCAATCAATAAAAAAAATAAGAAATGAAAAATTCAAAAACGAGATCTGAGGAATATTACCGAAGGTGAAAGAATAACCGTTGGCCGACATAAGTTGCTTGTTAGCCATAATAATTCCCACCGAACTAACAACGTTCATCGCCCATGCCCCCACGTCGGATACCGGAGAAACCTTCTTCTCGCTCTCCATATTGCTAACAGAATTATTCTAAATTCAGTTGTATATGCTCAAGTAAAATTGAGCAAAGATCTAGCCAGCCACCCACCCAACTCGTTACAGAGAGGGGCAGGAATTTAGGACAAAACAAAGTAGACAGCAGAGATCAATGGATCTCAAATTGTGAGAAATGCGGATCCAGAAAATGTGAGGGAACTTATGAATGGGATTGCTACCTATATTAGTAGTACTAATAATTATATCTCTCTTGTGTCAGTAAAAGTTACTCACTTTGCTTTGTCCTGTACAGAGAGAGAGAGAGAGAGAGAGAGAGAGAGAGAGAGAGGGGGCATGTGGGATGTGTTTCTTTGCGTGTGAGAGGACAGAAGTAAGAGGGAATTAAGTGAAGATCTGAATTTTGGAATTGGAGGAGAGAGAGAGAGAGAGAGAGAGAGTGTGTGTGTGTGTGTTCTCTACGATTTACGGCCTGCCTCCCCTCGAGGTTCTAAAATTTTGACGCTTAATACTCGCTGCTTTCCTTCCACTCCTCACCCTCGTAAAATATTTCAACCTTTAACCTTGTATTCTACATCTACTATTCTACTTTCTCCCACCGTCATTTTCGATGCTACATCACTACAAGTCGAGATCTTGCCGCTTTTCCAAACTCTTTCCTTCTTTTTTTTAAATTTTTATTTATTTATTGTGTATATATATATTTTGTAAGTTATATACAAATTTTATACCCTTTTTCGGCTATCAAATATAAATAGCTTTTGGCACGGCTAAAAGTAAAAAAAAAAAAACTTTTCTTTTCCCTTGAGAAAAATTAACAAAAAATAAAAACTCAAGTTGTACTTTTAAGTATAATAATATTTTCGTTTTAATTTATATGATATAATTTAATTTAATATTAAAAAAATATTCTAAAAGGCGACGATTAGAATGGTTATGCTGTATGGGGCAGAATGTTGGCCAGTCAAGAACTCTCATATCGAGAAAATGAACTTAGCCGAAATGAGGATGTTGCGATGGATGTGTGAGCACACTAGGTTGGACAAGATTAGGAATGAGGATATTCGGGAGAAAGTGGGCGTGGCACCTATGGAAGATAAGATGTGTAAAGCGAGACTTAGATGGTTCGGGCATGTGAGGGGAGAAACCTAGATGCCCTAGAGAGGAGGTGCAAATAGGAGAAGGGATAGAGGGCAGCCTAAGAAGTATTGGGGATAGGTGACCAGGCAAGACATGGCGCGACTTCAGCTTACCGAGGACATGACCCTTGACAAGAGGGTATGGAGGTCGAAGATTAGGGTAGAAGGGGTAATAGGTTGTCGTGTGTTTTTATGATCTGTTTCAGGTTTATCAGGGCTAGCTGATTAGTACATTGTCTTCGATTCTTAGAACACCGGTATTATAGTTGTTTTAGTACTATCTTTCACTTTGATTTTCTAGCACCATGTTGTGTTACTGCTTGTGGCTATTACTTTTGCTATTGCTATTGCTACTGCTACTGCTTTGTTCCATTTATTTTTTCTCCGGTCCTTACATTGTTGATATCATTTTCCTCGCCTTGTTGTTATTATTTACTTGTTCCTATTCTTCCTCTCGAGCCGAGGGTCTTTCAGAAACAGCTTCTCTGCCCTCCAGGGTAGGGATATGGTCTGCGTACATATTACCCTCCCTAATACCCTACTTGTGGGATCCCACTGGGTTTGGTTGTTGTATAGAATATTAATGATATTTGTGATCTTAAATATACCTTAATATTTGTGTGGCTACAAAATATGAATGAGTGAAAATCAAATTCCCCTCAACTTTAAAAATTAAATAATTTAGAACTAAATTGTTTTTAAATGTAAAATGTGAAAATAATGTCGCTTAAAGTGAATTGGAACTAATTTGGAAGTGAGAGATTTCATTTTGGTCTCTAATATATAAATGTGAACATGAATAGTCCTTGAAGTTCGCAAAACTAGCACACTTTTGGCCCAAAGTTAAAAGAGAAGTCATTTGTTAAACGAAAATGTATTAACTAACATAAAAAGTCAAACTTAGCTCGTAATACCTTCCACAATTCAATGAAAATCAGCAACCAAAATTTTCAGGAGCAACTATTTAAGGGTGACAAAATACATTTTAGCTATGGTTAAACATGTTATTTAAGTAAACTATGTGACATTTGGTTTTGAAAAGGCGTAGCATATTTACTGGAGCAATTGGAGATAATATGTAACGGACATTCATCATTCTTACTTGGAAAAATGGTCAAATTTACTTGTGTACTATTCAAAATTGAACAATTTCGCCATCCGTTAGACTTTAATTATTGTCTTTGCCGTTAAGAAAAGGTCTTCTTTTTTCCTTGATTTCTAAGGAGCTCCAATTTGAGAGAGATTTTAAACCATAGTAAAAGTTGAGGTGAAAATTTAGACTTTTTCCGAATAATTTGGATACGTAAACTACATCCCTTTCATGCTAGAACTTTGTTAATGCCAAGGATAAATACAAGCAATTTGCTAACACAAGGTGATGAATAGGCGTAATGAAGAACAAAATTGAAAAACTTCGTGTAGTATATGACCAAAATTGAATAACGAGTGATCTTTTTGCACCTTAGGACAAAAAGGCTTTCTCATCTGTAATCTATATGCTCCGCTTAGTTTCAAAAACGTCACGTATAACATATTTTCTTTATGATAGCATGATTCGTATTCATAAATCATATTAGCTAGTTCTTATAATTCCTTTTGGATACATTTAAGTATTATATAAAATCCGAATACAAAAAGACGCCATCTAAGTGTAATAATTCGATTTGGCTATTGCTTCGAAATTCGAATTGGCTATTTCTGAAATTGAAGACTGATATAGGTCGAGATCTTGCGCACTTTGCCAAAGTGACAAACTTTCTTTCTTGCATCTATTACTTTAGTCAACTTCAAAACGTATAACACATTTTTGAATAAAGAATTTTTTGTTTATTGTTCATGACGAGTTCAATTAGGAAGTACTCGCAATTCTTGAGTACAAAATCAGAATAGCTCAATAACAAACTTTTCACTGGTTATAGAACATGATGAATAGACCAATGCAATGTAATATTTTGCATATACAGGCCACACAAATTACACTCGAACAAATTAATTACAAAGCAGTCCTTCATGAAAGCAACATGTCCAGAAGCTTTTCTCTGCTCACCAATCCGTTCCACAAGTTTGGAATCAATGCCTCAAGTATGTGTACACACTGGATACATAAGAAGCTCAAACTCCCTCTCTTCCCTAAGAATAAGCCATACAACAACAAGCACTACCATTCACAAGCTACATAAATTCTTCGCCAACTCCGTATCTATGCATGTCTCTGTGCACCTGGTGGTGCAGTCGGCATGGGGAAGTTATAGCTGATTTGACCACCGGCAAACTGTGGAGCCTCCACATATGGGCTCTGAAGATATGTCCAAAATTGAGTGTGAATAAATAAACTACTCCAATAGTTAAGACAAATGAAAAAGACAGTGACATGATCTTTGCTTCATTTGAGATGAATCTCAGAATATTCTCCAGACTCACTACAATGGAATATCAACCTTTTTTCTTGACAAGTACAATGCAATATATTCGACTTCGGAACACCAAAAGAAAAAGAATATTACAATATTAAAGGGGGGGG
>NW_017670958.1:41695-56695 GCF_001879085.1 Nicotiana attenuata
GGGGGGGGGGGGGGGGTTCTTGATGTAGTGTGATGCAAAAGAGATTGGATTTGAACTTACAATATGAGGATCAAAAAGGCAATTGACCAAAAGAAAAGAAGAAGGCCAGTAAAGGAAACAAACCTGTGCAAGATAGCTGTTCGTAAAGGAAAATGGAGCAGTATCAAGAGCAGTACCTGTGATGCAAATACAGTAGAAGGCACCTCCTCTTTATTTGATGATTGTACTGATGCAGTTGAAGAACGAGAGTCACAACTCGGATCATTTCCGTCCAACTTGTGTACTTGACCGTTTACCGTCGTTTCGGTTTCATTGCCATTCTTAACCTTCTGAACATATGCAGTTCATTCTTCAGAACTAATATGTTAACTAAATGAAAGGATCATACTACATATTAAAAATATTGGTGAGCTGTAGTACCTGAAAAATTTTGCCAAGAGTTTTCAACCCCTTTGCACGAGCACGAAGCTCTTCTTTCTTCACATTGTTGTCTTGTAGAACCTAAATAAAGCAATGAATGCTAAAATAACGAAATAAAAACAATACAATACAAAATAAGTCACAAACAGAACATGATTAAGTGTGAACAACCATTTGACAAACACGAGAAAGGGTGGCTTCAATATCAGCTACATTGAGCTTCCAGAGAGAATCAATCATTAACTTCTTGTGGGATTGCATATACTCTTCAAGTTCTTCCTCAGTGTAATTTCCTTCTGTACTGAGCTGCCTTTTCATGTCCTCTTGTAGCTGAATCAAAGCAATTGCACCTAGGAAGCAATGAATTTATTTTATTTCAGAAGAACATTACCATAAATATCGCAATCAAGTACTACCACTCTACACGTTGGCTGGCTGGAAAAATGCGAGTTGATCACAATTACATCAGCTATAATTGAGGACACATTGTGATAGAAGTGATGCAAGAAAGACCCAAAAGCTTATTTTCAAACCTTGCAATTCCTTTTTGATAAGTGAATGGATTAAAAAAGACGTTTTGGAAAGCATTGATGAGGTAGAACTATTTAAATCAATGTACCATTTTTCTCTTGTACTTTAGATTGTATATCACCCAAAAAGACAATCAGAAACATGTAAGAGAAAGGAATAAGATTTTTCCAACAACAGAAAGAATGGAAGTCAAAACACGTTAAAGATAAACACCTTCATAGAATGTTTATACCAAAAATAGACCTCACAATCCAGAACAAAGACAAAGAGGAACAATGTTCAGAAAGTATTTCCAATTTCAATTGGTCCTTACCATAGCCTCCATGTGCAGACGTCATTTCTGGTTAGAGATAGTTGTGCAAGCTGAAAACTGAGAAAAAGTTTAAAACTATTTTGAACTCATATTTTTACTTCATAAAATTCCTCAGCCTGATACTCCTCTCCGAATTTCTCTATACTATCCTACTGTCAAACCTAAGTCATCTAGGTTATATCACATATCAACAGAAGCAAAAATTGGTTAAAAATTTTTTTTGGACTAATTAAACCACAAAACAGAATGAAGAGGGTAAACACCGTAAGGAAGTATTCTTTCGTAAGCTTTTTGCTAACCAAGCATTCTTTCGTAAGCTCTATGCACACATTAATATACAGATTGAGCAGAGAAGGTGCAAATGGTTTATCCATTTGGGAAATAAGAAACACAAGGTTTAACCATACACCACTGCTTAAAGCCAGCACTATGAACCTGTTGCAGCAGTTACTTGGGATTTGATAAAATGGCCTTTGTTTCTGAACCACTCAGCAATAAATGGAACACCCAAGTATAATGCCTTCTTTCCAAGCTCTTTAGCTGCCTGCCTTGCATATATGTATCCAATTGTATTTAACATATCAACACCATAAGCTGTTACCAAACATTGAGTTGATGAGAAAAGATTCTATAATCATAGCAATGTCAATAAAAAGTCACCAACAAAATATCATGAAAGTCAAAGCTAAAGAGTTGAGAGGGCATGCGCGGAAAGGAGATTGCAGATCAACAGGGAACATAAGTTGTAGAATAAGACCAGACAGCTTCAATGGATACTTATACAACAACAGCTACTACGTGTCAATTCCAAATGAGCTGGAGTCAACTACATGAAATTATGCATCATTAATATATATCTACTCCACTTGGATCTGTTTCATTCCGATACTCAATAATTTGCTGCATCCTGATATAATGTTTCGCATAAAATCATATCATGTTTTGGTAACTGCATAAGAAAAACAATTGTCCCATAACTACAACTTCTTGTTGGCTGCATAAAAGAAAATAGTCTCGACATAACTAATGTGACATTTGGTTGGCGGTATTAAGCTTTATATTCACATAACTTTATACAGGAATCTATACATTATTCTATGTGGGGAAAATATGGAATAAGAATACGCGCATTAGCAATACGTGGATAAAAGTATTTAAAAACAAAATGCTTCTAAGTAGGTAATCCCCTACATAATTATTCACTATATAACAATCCTTGCGTTATTGTTTACCCCATACGAACATCTATATCCTTAGTCCTTACTCATACCATGAGCAATATTTTAAACAGCCTCTTGCAGAAATATAGGGCAAGGCTGTGTACAATAGACTCTTGTGGTCCGACCCTTCCCCGGACCCCGTGCATAGCGGGAGCTTAGTGCACCGGGCTGCCCTTTTTTTTTAATCCTCACATACAGGCCTATGAACCAAACAACCCCTAAGGTTTTCTATGTTTTTGTTACTGACGTACAAATTTCTAAACAAGAAGACACCAGAATCAATGCAAGTGTACCAACACTATTAAACTCGCAGCCCATGATACAGCTGTATATGCATATTGCTTGTACCTAGCCCCTTATGTATCAACATTTGGCAAGGTCAGAAAAGCACTTCAGTACGAAAAGGGGTTGAAGGAATAATTAGTAGGTATGAGAATATAACCTGCATTTGAAAGCCTCGACACCTCCGCTTCTGCATGACGAACAAAGTCCTCTTTATTTCCTTGTACATACAGATTAAGCCGGTCTTTCAAAGTTTCAGCAAGCTTTTCTTCCCTCTCCCTCTGAACAACCTGTGTTAGATTAAGAAGGAAAGAAGTAAATTTGTACTTAGCCATAGCAATAGTAAACACATAAACCGATACAGCTTCCACGGCATACAGTAAACTCCAGCCCAGAGTTGATAGACCATCTGACTCATAGTACTCCCTCCGTTTCAATTTAGATGAGGTAGTTTGACTCGGCACGGAAGCTAAGAGAAAAAAAGACTTTTGAAACTTGTGGTCTTAAAAGCTTTGTGGGGCCATGACATTTGTGTGGTTATAAAAGCTTCTCATTAATGGTAAAATAGGTAAATGAAAAGTTTAAAGTTGAAACAGAGGGAGTAGTATCTTTTTTATCGAAAAATATGAGATCCAACAAAGTGTGATGTAAAGATGCAATGCACTGACTGTTGTGAAGTCAACATCAAATTCTTTTTGGTATATCATGCAATGTGACATCATTGATTAACTTCTAGATAATATAGTAGAGCAGGATTGGCAAATACATCATCCGAATAGTAAAGAAAAGAAAACTGCTGTCTTGGAGGCGCTTTACGCCCATTAACAACAAAATGACCGCACAGGTTTTTAAAGAATATAGCTTGAAAGGCATAAGATAATTAGAAAGTTCTTGTTATAAGAATTTCAACCAGTGAATTGAACTACAAAATAGACAAGCAACAGATAAGCTGCCTGAACAATTTCTTAGTTCGGACAATGAAAAACCAGATCCTTCATATCACTCGACAGAGTTCCAATATGTCACATGCCATTCCTTCTCTACTTGTCAGCCAAAATATTTTTATAAAAGAAAACTTGTTATTTCTTCCGATTCCCTATTCTTCCTTAATTAATTAATGTATCATCAGTTCAATTGACACAATATAAGGCCTTATGCAGACATGTCCAAATCTTTTGAATCCTTTCCCTTAATTCACGCTATTATATTATAGGGCTTCTCTCTCTTCTTTTCGGGAAAATAGCTTTTGTTTTAAAAGTAAAAGAGTGAGACACCGTGTGGGATTCTATGTTTAACAAATCAGCAGTTAAGATCATGAACATGACTGTTGTTTCTTTCATACAAGCATATACTTATAAGTGCCACTATAACCATTTCTCAAGCTCCTTCTCAGTTTTTTATCTTTTTGCAAGCTTAACCCCATATATACATGAAGTCAACAAAAATGTTAGAATTCAATTTTCATAAGCAACAATCTTAGAATTCATAAAAGCTAAATGAAAATGAAGAACTATACCCGCATTTTCTCTTGCAACTTTTTAGCATCAAAATCTTCACCTTCTGTGAAAATATCCAATGAAGCCATTGATGCCATAGCAAGCTGACCTATGTACTCCTCAAAAAGTTCACTTCCAAAAAGCATAGCAAAAATTGCTGCAGGATCAATGATTGCGTCTCTGCAAACAATTCAAAGCACATAAGTTTGAATTAGCAGATAAATACTGAATGAAACAATTGACATAAGAGCATACCTGTAAGTTATATATACATACTGGTCCCAAATATAAATTGTACTATGACAAATACAAATGTGCACGTATCAATACTACAAGAGCGAGAAATTACGTTGAAATTCCTGATTTTCCATGTGCATCATAGGCCTGTCGTTGAGTTGGATCGCTCAGTACTTGATAAGCCTCACCCAACACCTGCAACAAAGGAGAAAACAAGAATTTGTGAAGGCAATAGCACATGAAACCACAGAAGATTCATTGCACAGATCATATCACTAGTTTATATCTCTTATCAGCAGGTTATATCTGACTTGAATTTTCTCAAAAAGATCTGCGGATTTGAACAAACAACTGCACGTTTTTGAGAGAACAAGAATTTCATCAATGTGAAGATAACAGCTTAGGAATAAGTTCTAAAAGTACTCTACATACTAGGAGTCGTGGGAAACAATTGAAACCTGTTTTACAATTAAATGATAAAAACACTTATACTACAAAGATTACGAACATCTAACTAGGTTTTGACTTAGACCAGTTGACAAGCACAAAAGTGACTGGATTGTCAATCAGTTTTCAAATTTTCTCTCAACTTTGGACCCCATTGTATTATTTTTTGATGAAGTAATCATTTTATTAATGAAAGCAAAAGAAAACGTACAAGAAGTATTACGAAACGTAGAAACCTAACAAAGAGATATGATTTTCTACAAACGACACCCAACCATTTATACAGGAAACTCGTGGGTCCACCAAAAAGTAATAAGGGATAAAAGGTTATTCCTCAAGTGTACAAAATCATTCTCTACTCCTTCAAAGCGCTTCTATTTCTCTCTTTCCATATGGTTCACATAAGTGCTAGTGGAGCAACCTCCCACGCCCTGCATCTTCTCTTCCCTCTTCCATCCAGGTAACACCAACTCTTTAACCATGTGTAGAACTGTAGCATCAACCACTGGATTCCAAACCAACTTGATATTTCTCGCCACAAGCGAGACACTACCAGATAATGTAAAAGAGGATGACTCACTTCTTCTCTATTTTATTTTACTACAATAAACTTTCAGTTCTTAGAAATGATAACCTCAGATCAAGGTGTAAGTACCACAAATAGAGGATAAATGAGAAGTCTTCTTAAAAAATTTGACTATGTCCTATATAGACCTCTAGACAATATGATGATTGAAGGAGATAAATAAGGACAAGATAAACCAAATCACACAGAAGGAAATTGTCTCAAAAGACTTATAAATCTCATCGAATCAATGTGGCTTACCTAAGACCAAATGCAATGGAAGCACTACATTCATATAGGGATACCAACTAGATGTAATTAAATTAGTTATTCGTGTATGGATAAGTGTGAGACTTAGAGAACCCTAATTTGCATTTGAAGGCAAATTATTTAGCATTAAATGAAAAGAACCTAAATAGGGTGGAATGATTATAGAAAATTCATCCCAACTGATTTGAGATCAAAGTTTGGTTGATTGATCGATTGTAACTTCCAACACTAAATTGTATGTAGAAATATGAAAAAATGAGCCATACAAAATGACATATGATAGATAAGATAGAAAAATATATATGTCAGTTGCACCATTGGGATTACCCACCTTGTACAAGAGGATGCGAAAAAAGCAACATATAGCTTACATTTTGCAACTCATCCAAAAAAAAAAAAACTAAATGATCAGAAGGATTCAAATTTATTTAGTTACAATTAGTGTAGGTCATATTTATTTGAAACAAGATTCAAGAATATTCAAAAACTTTAGCCATAGTCACATAACTAGGCCGGTAGAAGTAAGCGATGCCATGAAAATATATAACAAAAACAACAACAACAGACCCAATATATTTCCACAAGTGGGATCTGGGGGGAAGTGTATACGCAGGCCTTATCCCTACCTAGTAAAGGTAGAGAGGTTATTTCCAATAGACCCTTGGTGCAGAAAGGTGAGAAACAAGAAGACGAAAAATAAACAAGGAGGAAGAAAAGAATAAGTAGTACCAAGTAGTAATAACAGGAAAATACGATAATTGAGGCAAGCTAAACAATATGACGTAATAAAGATCTAAGAATATGAAGGTACATAAGTGCAACTAATACTACTGGACGGAAAAGGAGAAACTATCAACTACCAACTAACCTTCTACCCTAATTCTCGACCTTCACACCCTCCTATCAAGGGTCAGGTCCTCAATAAGCTGAACCAGCGCTATGTCTTGCCTAATCACCTCTCCCCAATACTTCTTTGGTCTACCCCGGCCTCTTCTCAGATCTGCCATGACCAACCTCTCACACCTCCTAACGGGAGCATCAATGTTTCTTCTCTTAACGTGCCCGAACCATCTCAACCTCAACTCCCGCATCTTGTCCTCCACGGAGGCCACTCTCACTTTGTCCCGAATAACTTCATTCCTAATCTTATCTCTCTTGGTACATCCGCTCATCCATCTCAACATCCTTATTTCTGCTACTCTAATCTTCTACACATAGGAGTTCTTTACTGACCAACACTCAGCCTCATACAGCACCGTCGGTCTAACAACCACTCTGTAGAATACCCTTAAGTCTTGGCGGCACATTCTTATCACATAGAACAGCGAGCCTCCATTTCATCCATCCCGCTCTACTATGATGTGCGACATACTCGTCAATCTCCCCGTTACCTTGGATTATAGACCCAAGATAACTTGAGTATCAAGTTTCACATCCACGTCCGCTTCATGAGTCCCGTCACTGAATTTGCACTCCAGGTATTTTGTTTTGGTCCTGCTCAACTTGAAACCTTTTGATTCCAAGATTTGTCTCCAAACCTCCAAACTTGTGTTGACCCCACCTAGCGTCTCGTCGATTAGCACTATGTCATCAGCAAATAACATGCACCATGGCACCTCCTTAGATGGAGTCCAAAACCTAAATGGCAACTTTTTGGACTCAAAACATGTTTTTACAGTTAAAAAAAGTTACTTTTCTACCTAAAACGCGGTATTATACTGCATTTTACTTTAACGGAATTTTAGCCGTTAAAGTAAAACGCAGTACAATACCGCGTTTTACATATAACGCAGTATTATACTGCGTTTTGCCCACATGACCCATGTGAATTTTCCAGCTTTTTGAAATGGCAATTTCCTAACCATGTGGGTCACTCAACAGTACATAGCAACTTTTTTATGATCTCTTTTTGCAGCCACGTTTACTGTCTATACCCAACATAAAAATGCAAATCTTTTATTCCTATTCAATTCTATTCCTATGTTCCGAGAATCCAAATTCATTTCTATGTTCCTTGAAAAGTTTTTTAATGCCTTCTTTTTTTGTTTTTTGAATTTAACCTTTTAAATTTTTAATTATCGAAACCTATTTCTCACGTCAAATGGATCACCTTGTTAACTTTTAAATTTCAAAGTTATTATTCATTCCAATTTAAGGTGAATTTTGTTGGAGTAAAGAAAATAACAGTATACGAACCTAATATAGTGGAGATAATACAAAATATTTACTGCAGTAAAGAAAATTACTTTTTTCTTAATAATATATTACTATCAAAAATACAACATCATACAAACCTAATATTGTAGAAGTAATACAAGATATTCATTTCCAAAGAAGCAAATATTTTTTTTTCAACAATTTGTAGTAAAAGTAAAATGAATTAGGCACACACAGTGATATGAAGATTAAATTCTGAAATGAACAATAAGCAAACAAAGTTCAACAGTTTAAATACAAGTATTATCAGGCTACATAATTATACCTTACACACAATTTACTGTAATATTGTTGGAGGTATTAGCTATTTTACAATGATATTAAAGATAGATTCTCTAATAAAGTAGAAGAAGATCATATACATTATGCTAATATTATAAAAAAGGAGCAAGGACTTACTGAATTTTTACAAAAGAATAAAATAGACAAAGAAGGATTTAATTGAGATCCAGAGGGTAAAAAGATAAAACGATGAAGTACTACTTAGATAACTATCTATAATTATAGGAATAGAATTGAATTATGATATTAATGAAATGGAATTATTACCATACTGAAAATATAAAATAAAAATTAGATATTTTGATTATTATACCATGCCATTGTCGATCTTATAAAGAGAACGAGAATAATATAGTGATAGCTTAATATAGTTTTAGTCATATTTCATTATACATCCTTATTTCCTTGAAAAAAGTGTCTAACACAAGTTAGTTTATGTATAATCTTGTACGGTTTGAATTCAATTTTTTGTAAGCATTCAATAATATCCGATTAAGGTTTAAAAAAGGTATTTGAAATTGATATTGAAAAAAGATTGTGCATTATGTTCAGACATGAACTTGACTTCAATACAGAAAAAATTTGTGACTGAAATCGTATACTTCTATGAGAAACATAGGAATAGAATTGAATAGGAATAAAAGGTTTGCATTTCTATGTTGGGTATAGACAATAAACGTGGCTGCAAAAAGAGATCATAAAAAAGCTGCTATGTACTGTTGAGGGACCCACATGGTTAGGAAATTGCCATTTCAAAAAGCCGGAAAATTCACGTGGGTCCTGTGAGCAAAACGCAGTATAATATTGCGTTATATGTAAAACGCGGTATTACACTGCGTTTTACTTGAGTCCAAAAAGTTGCCATTTAGGTTTCGGACTCGACCTTCACACCCTCCTATCAAGGGTCATGTCCTCAGTAAGCTGAACCAGCGCTATGTCTTGCCTAATCACCTCTCCCCAGTACTTCTTTTACCTACCTCGGCCTCTTCTCAGATCCGCCATGACCAACCTCTCACACCTTCTAACGGGAGCATCAATGTTTCTTCTCTTAACGTGCCCGAACCATCTCAACCTCAACTCCCGCATCTTGTCCTCCACGGAGGCCACTCTCACTTTGTCCTGAATAACTTCATTCCTAATCTTATCTCTCTTGGTACATCCGCTCAACCATCTCAACATCCTTATTTCTGCTACTCTAATCTTCTACACATAGGAGTTCTTTACTGGCCAACACTCAGCCTCATACAGCACCGTCAGTCTAACCACTGCTCTGTAGAATACCCTTAAGTCTTGGCGGCACATTCTTATCACATAGAACACCGGATGCGAGCCTCCATTTCATCCATCCCGCTCTACTACGATGTGCGACATCCTCTTCAATCTCCCCGTTATCTTGGATTATAGACCCGAGATAACTTGAGTATCAAGCTTCACATCCACGTCCGCTTCATAAGTCCCGTTACTGAATTTGCACTCCAGGTATTTTGTTTTGGTCCTGCTCAACTTGAAACCTTTTGATTCCAATATTTGTCTCCAAACCTCCAACCTTGTGTTGACCCCACTGAGCGTCTCGTCGATTAGCACTATGTCATCAGCAAATAACATGCACCATGGCACCTCCTTGGATGTGCCACGTCAGTACGACTATCGCCAAGGCAAATAAAAATGGGCTAAGAGCCAAACCTTGGTGCAATCCCATAATCCCATCATAACTGGAAGTGTTCTGAGTCACCTCCTACAGTCCTCACCCGAGTCTTAGCACCATCATACGTATCCCTAATTACCCTAGTGTACGCCACCAGAATGTTGCTGACCTCCAAACACCTTCACAGTACCTCCCTATAGATAGTATGAAAATATAAGGATTAGAAAAGCATATGATCTAGATGGTATCCCTATAGAGGTTTTGAAATGTCTTTGGAGGGGTTAGAGTAGTTAGCAAATAATCTAAAATTATACTAAGAAATGATAGGATGCCCAAAGAGCGGAGAAAGCGTACCTTGATCTCAATATACAAGGAAAAAAAGAGATCTCCAAAGTTGTGTGAACTATCATTGTTTATCTCAAGAGCGATAGTTAACCAGTTTGGATTTATGCCTATAAGTGCCAGGAAAAGTCCTTTGGCGGGTGTTGAATAAAACATTCATGATAAATATATATGCCATAAAAGATGTGCATGGAGGAGTCGTCACTATCAAGAACAGGTGGTAAGAGATAAAAAGGAGTTTTCCGTAACCACGGGTTTACACCAATGATCGACATTGAATCTGTACTTGCTTACCTATTTATGGACAAGCTAACTAACAATACAAAGGCTGAGGTATCACAACATATGTTGTTTGCTGAAGATATTGTGCTAATTGACCAAACTAGCAAGGAGGTCAAACAAAAGTTGAACTATGGAGAAGTACAATAGGGAGTAAGAGTTGTAAGTAAGTACACGTAAGGTTGAATATACGCAATGCAAGTTTAGCCTACATAAGGAGAGCGAAGTCAAGGTACGATTAAACAAAATTGTAGTGCCTACATACGAACAATTCATATGTATACTTTGATGTTCGAGCCAAATGCAATGATGGATGAAAATGTTATACATAGAATCAAAATGGGTGATTTTTTTAATCAAGTATAAAATTTATTAATAATGGGCAAAAAATACTCGTATACAAGAATGTAGAAAACCTCACAAAAATATGGTTTTCTACCAACGACACCTGATCATCTATACCTACAACAACCTCGTGGGTGCACCAAAAATAAATATGGGAAAATAGAGCTATTCCCCAAGTGTACAAAAATCCTTCTCTATAATAGGATGGTTAAAATGGAGAAATGCTACTAAAGTGTTATGTGATAGAAGGACATACAAAAGTGAAAGGCAAGGTATATAAAACAATTGTAAGACCAATAACACTACATGGGGGTGAATGTTTGGCCTTTATAGCCAAATTAGTACCGCAAAGATACAAATTTTAATATGAATACGTAAACATAAGATTAGACAAGATTAAAAATGACCACACATGGAAAAAGGTGCAAGAACAAATCAATGCATTACTTGATTAGTGATATTTATTGAATAATCATATGTGGTAATTCTTCTGTAAAACTGAAGCGTGCACGAGCACAAGGAATATCTTCTACTTGGAAAAACAATTAGCTGCTTAAGAATAGATCATCAAGGAGTTCTCAACCCAAAAAAAAGTATATTAAAGTCACCTGAAAATTCTGTGCAGCTAGAGGGTCATTTGGATTTTTATCAGGATGAACCTGCCGTGCCTGTACCACAAAGGTTAAGTTAGAAGAAAAGAAGTCATTACATGGAAAGCTAGAATGGAAGCAGAGTCAAGAATGAAATTATATAGTAAAAGGTGATTTCTAGCATAAGCAATGGAAACTAAAATTAGGAGTTTATAACTCTCCAAACTTGTCTCCATTTAGTTCCAACTCTTTTCAAGTCTATGAGCTACAAATTTTAATCTTCATCACTTGTTTTTTTTTTTTTGGTAGTTGTGGGTGATATGCTCGAGGGTCTATCGGACACAGCCTCTCTGCCCGTCCAGGGTAGGGGTGAGGCTGCGTACATCTTACCCTCCACAAACCCCGTGGGAATGCACTGGTTCGTTGTTGTTGTTGTTGTTTGTGGGTGATATGCTCATTCATGAGGCTATGAGTTCAAAAAATGAACAAAACCTAAGGAAATAACAAAAAACAAAACCATAACTGCTTGTGGGTAAATCATAATCAACTTATTCAAGTTAACAACTGGAAGCAGCAATAAAGAGCATAAATACATAGCTAGGTGAAGGCCCCAAGTTTCCGAAGTATGAATCAACACTATGACTTCCACATTGAAAAATTATACTCAAAATATTATGGAAATCAGTCTCCAAATCAGATTGTAAAGTCCACAGTTACTCCTTTGTTTATGAGTCGATAAGGTACGACATATAGCTGACGATTTACTCCTCTTTACCAAATATCCAACAGGCTAAACCTGGAAAAAGGAACTAAAACCACTGTCCATTTGATTAACCTTACACTGATAATCAAAAAGTCACTTTAATACCGAAAATGGTAAGAGAAGAGAAGTTAACATAATTTACCATTCACCAAGTTTATTCCCTCAAATTTGATGGCATCATATATAGTGAGAAAAAATTAAATGTACAATGACATGAGGTTCAACATGGAAATGCTATTCAAACTTTTGGAGTCTTAGTCTTGAACTCAACGCACATGTATCACATATAAAAGATGCCTTAAATTGAGGCTTCGTCCTCAAAGTTCACTACAATCCTTACAAGAATAGCAAAGCTCTATTTCTTGCATGCTCCGTTCCATCCATTTATAACCAAGACCTACATCGTTTTTGTGGACAGAATTTGTAATAGGAACTCTTCTACCTAAAATACCTAGACTTTATCCATTTTTTTGTTAATAAAGCTTCATTATTGTAATTATATAATCCACTCCTGATCAACTCACCAAATTCTCTCCACCTCTCTATGTTACTTGTCGTTCTTCGGAGCGCCGACAGGATTCTTGTGTGTGAGTGTGTGTTGATAAGTAACAGACAAGATTATGTATACTTGCTTAATAAAGAATCTTACTTTTTTTATAACCGGTTCGCGAGGGCAAGTGGCGCACCGTTCATATCCGATGAGAATGGGCTCATTGCCTCATCCCTCCACCCTTCTCCACTTAAGTACCAGGCTTTTATATGTGGCAGGATTAAACATGTGATGTGCCTTTAGCCCGCACATCACGAGTTGCACTCTTAGTCTCTTGCCACTAGACCAAAGTCATGGGGCAAGAAATCTTACTTCTTGTATCCATTTTAACTGTGCTGGGTTAAAAGGTAGCTTCAATTTCAAACACAAAACCTCTCAAATATAACTCGTTAACCGTCTAATTATCCGCTTTCAGCTTGAACTAGACAAGCAAGTGCGCATAGAAAAAGATCCTTTTAATTGTACTTAAAACTCTAGCCATAAAGTGTATTAACAAATTCAAAAAGAGAAATTGAAAAGGGTAAATGCAAATAACAAGAGCACTAGAAAATAAAATAAATACGTAATTCAGAGTATTACCTTAATGTAATATGCTTTTTTGATCTCAGATTCGGTGGCCGTAGGGCTGACTCCCAAAATGTCATAGTATTCCGTCTCCTTCACCATCGATCTCAATTTTTTCAATTTTTTCCCTTCAAATTGATCAATTGATTGAACCAATTAACCGATAAGATTTGAAACTGAAGCCCTTAATTAACTGCTATCAAGTAAAAAGGGGATCGAAAAACAGATTGAGCACGAAATAGCAATCATGTAAAAAATTTAAGAAAAAAAGATCGATCGTTTGATGTGCAAACCGAACAGAAGGGATAAATTTTCAGAGTTTAAAGATGATGAAGAAATCGCAACATCAGAATTGATAAGTATGGATGGTCCTCCTGTTTGACCCTGGCTTCCGTTTGCGTTGACTAAATGCGCTATGCCAGATAGGACGGGTCCAGGTGAACCTTGGATTTCGTAATTTCAGGGTTTTCCGCGTTAAATAAGTTAGGCATTTGGAAATAAAAAATTGTAATTTTTGAAGGAAAAAAAATATATCTGAAGAAAAGTTGAGAAAGTATTTGAAATTTTAAATTATGTTTAGATATTGCATTTCATTTGAGAAATATTATAATTACATGGAAGAAAATTAAGTTTTACTTGAAAAAAAAAAGGATAGAATTTACTTTTTCAAATTTTTACTCATCTTCAAAAAATTCAAAAATTTAGTCCAATTTATAATCAAGCAATGTTTTGAAGATGAATTTCGAAAAAAAAAAATTATGAATAAACTTGTCCTAAATTTCAGGATAATTAATTTTGTGAATAGTTTAGACGTTAATAATTCGTGATATTTTAGTTATTCTACCACATTATAAGACCGGCAGATTAATGTTAAAAGTTGTAAACAGCGACTTTAAAGTAAAACTCATCTAAAATTATGTCCAAGAATTTGCAATGTTGTTGTATTGTTTAACCGTGGCATTTTTGTTGAAGTTGATTGGTTATAAATGCATGCGTGACTTCACTTAAAAGATGCATAGACAATAGCTTGATAGCAATATAAATTAACTAAAACAAATATAATAACAATGACGATAACTAAAAAGTTAAGTAGTTATGATTCTTTACACGAACCAACACAATAAAAATAAAATTTTAAGTTGGACTAATCTTATAAATGTAAGCTTTATATTGTTCATACATCCCAAAAGAAAAAAGGAAAAGGGCCAACTATGAAACCGGTACAAAAATATTCTTTGTTAACCTGTCGAGGTAAAAATACTCACACGGTTAATTTAGTTATGCCTATAACACATGGTAATTAGAAGTGATTTATATAATATATTTATATTTAAAAAAAAGAATTAAATAAAGTAGTTGAAGCATGTCACTGTGTATGTTATATATCACGTGACCGTACTTTGTGTCACGACCCCAAAACCAATCCAGTCGTGATGGCGCCTATTATGGAACTAGGTCAGCCGACACATTTTCCAAAACAGTTTAACAGTTCATTAAAAACGTAATAACAACCTTTTTCAACTGAAATTCCATATAAGATATAAAATCGAAAACCAAAATGCGGAAAATAAAAGCCCGACCTCGGGTGTCACTAAGTCATGAGCAATGCTACAATTGTTCTGAAACATAACAAGACCAAAAT
>NW_017670958.1:59195-108847 GCF_001879085.1 Nicotiana attenuata
AAGCGCACCTGCGGATTCCACTTACCCGCAAACTTCCGCATCTGCGGCCACACACCCGCACCTGCGGTCAAGCTTCAACTGGTCCAAAACCGCATCTGCGGCCTTCCTCACGCATCTACGACCTCGCACCTGCGGTCCCGAATCCGTAGGTGCGGAAATGACAGAAGCAGCAGCTTCAACTGCTCAAACCAAGTTCCAATCTTTCCGTTAACCATCCGAATTCATCCCGAGGCCCTCGGGACCTCAACCAAAAGTACCAAAAAGTCATATACCACTATTCATACCTTCGGAACACTCCAAACCACATCGAAACACCAAATCACCCTTGGATTCAAGCCTAGGAACTCTTAAACTTCCGAATTCCGCAAACGATGCCAAAACCCATCAAACCTCGTCCTAATGACCTGAAATTTTGCACACACGTCACAAATGACACTAATGACCTACTCAATTTTTGAAATTCCATTCGGACCCCGATAAAGATTTCCACTGCCGACCGGAAAACGCCAAATTTCCAATTTCGCTAATTCAAGCCTAAATCTACCACGGACCTCCAAATTACATTCCGATCACGCTCCTAAGTCCAAAATCACCAACCGGAGCTATCCGAACCACTAGAATTCACATCTGAGATCTTCTACACATAAGTCAACATCCAGTTGACTTTTCCCACTTAAGCTGCTAAATAAGAGACTAAGTGTCTCATTCCACTCCACGACCACTCCGAAGCCAAATCAACCAACACGATACGATGAAATACAGCTGAACAACACATAAAGAAACAGAAATGGGGAAAACGGGGCTATAACTCATGAAACGACCGGCTGATAGGGGTGTCAATGGTTCGGTTTGGCCGGTTATTTTATAAAATTTGTACCATACCAATTTTTCGGTTATTCTATTATGCATAACAAAAATTAGAATTTTCGAAACCGTCCCAATCATGTCGGTTTCACTTTGGTATCGGTATGGTTCGGTTAATTTTCGGTATTTTTTTAAATGTCATGTAAAATTCACCAGTAAAAGTAGAATGCAATAACATGCGTTCTTTTATAGGACTTAGCAAAACTCTCTAGACATTTTTACGGTTTAAAAGGTGATGAATTAAAAAATATGAAAGATGGCTAGAGTATAGATACATCAACTATTCGACAACAATGTAAAAGAAACCAAGTAAAAGCAAAGAAAATATAAATCACACGAGTGGAAAGATATTAACCAAGCTGGAATTCAAGAATAAAGTCTATATTAAATATTAAAAAAGATAAATCTAAATTATATGAAGGGAAACATATTCAATACATTATAGTTTGCTACTCATAATCGCTGGAATACTTTGTGTCTTGCTAATAAAGATACTTGAAATAACTTAGTTTAAGTATAAGTAGGATAATAGGTTTTAGGAACTAGTATTTTGAGTTTAATTACTTGTTGGCTTGTAACAGTTTTTATAATTTCAAGGCCCAATGAAAAATTTAATGCTTTATTAGTTTTAAGCTTACTATACAAAATATATTTTTCACATGTAAAATTTATTCGGTACGGTTCGGTATTTTTTCGATTTATTTTTATAAAATTAAAAACCTACCCTAATTATCGGTACGATTATAGATTTATATAAAAAACTACGGTTTCTTTAAAAGAAACCTAAAATCAGTTCGGTGCGGTACGGTTCGGTCGGTTTAGTCGGTTTTCAAATATCCATTGACACCCCTACCGGCTGAGTCGTTACATCCTCCCCCTCTTAAACAAACGTTCATCCTCGAACGAGTCTAGAAACATACCTGAAGCCTCAAACAAGTGCGGATATCTGCTTCGCATCTCACGCTCGATCTCCCAAGTAGCCTTCTCCACGGGCCGACGTCTCCACTGCACTTTCACTGACGATATATCCTTTGACCTCAACTTTCGAACCTGCCGCTCCAAAATAGCCACTGGCTCCACATCATAAGTCAAATCACCGTCTAACTTAACCGTGCTGAAATCCAAAATATGAGACAGATCGCCAATATACTTTCGGAGCATAGAAACATGAAATACCGGATGCACACTCGACAAACTAGGTGTCAAGGCAAGCTCATAAGCCACCTCCCTAATCCTCCGAAGTACCTCAAAAGGCCCAATGAACCGAGGGCTCAATTGACCTTTCTTCCCAAATCTCATAACACTCTTCATGGGTGAAACCTTCAGTAGAACCTTCTCCCTAACCATGTAAGACACATCACGAACCTTTTTATCAGCATAACTCTTTTGTCTTGATTGCGCCGTACGAAGCCGCTCCTGAATCACTTTCACCTTGTCCAAAGCATCATGTACCAAGTCTGTACCCAAAAGCCTAGCCTCGCCCGACTCAAACCAACCTACTGGAGATCTACACCGTCTCCTATATAAAGCCTCATATGGAGCCATTTGAATACTCGACTGATAATTGTTGTTGTAAGCAAACTCCGCGAGCGGTAGAAACTGGTCATATGAACCCCCAAAATCAATGACACAAGCGCGCAACATGTCCTCCAATATCTGAATAGTGCGCTCGGACTGCCCATCCTTCTGAGGGTGAAAAGCTGTGCTCAACTCAACATGAGTACCCAACTCTCGCTGCACGGCTCTCCAAAACTGCGATGTGAACTGAGTACCTATATCTGAAATATTGGAAACTGGGACACTATGCAGGTGAACAATCTCTCGGATATAAATCTCAGCTAACCGCTCTGAAGAATAGGTAGTACACATAGGAATGAAGTGTGCAGACTTGGTCAGTCGATCCAAAATCACCCAAATAGCATCGAACTTTCTCAAAGTCCGTGGGAGTCCAGCTACAAAATCCATGGTGATCCGCTCTCACTTCCACTCTTGTATATCCATTTACTGAAGCAAGCCACCCGGTCTCTGATGCTCATATTTCACCTGCTGACAATTGAGGCGCCGATCTACAAACCCCACTATATTCTTCTTCATCCTCCTCCACCAATAGTGCTGTCTCAAATCCTGATACATCTTCGCGGCACCCAGATGGATGGAATACCGCGAGCTGTGGGCCTCCTCCAGAATTAACTCCCAAAGCCCATCCACATTGGGCACACATATCCGGCCCTGTATCCTCAATACCCCATCATCACCAATTGTCACATCTCTGGCACCGTTGTGCTGAACTCTGTCCTTGAGAACAAGCAAATGAGGATCATCATACTGGCGCTCTCTGATGTGATCAACTAAGGAAGACCGAGAAACCACGCAAGCTAGGATCCGACTGGGCTCCGAAATATCCAACCTTACAAATCGATTGGCCAAGGCCTGAACATCAACTACAAGAGGTCTCTCCCCAATAGGAATATATGCCAAATTGCCCATACTCACCGCCTTCCTACTCAAAGCGTCAGCCACTACATTGGCCTTCCCTGGATGGTACAAGATAGTAATATCATAATCCTTCAGCAGCTCCAACCATCTCCGCTTCCTCAAATTGAGATCCTTCTGCTTGGAGGCTACGATGATCAATAAACACCTCACAAGACACCATAAAGATAATGCCTCCATATCTTCAACGCGTGAACAATGGTAGCCAACTCCAAATCATGAACAAGGTTTCTTCTCATGGGGCTTCAACTGATGAGAAGTATAAGCAATCACTCTACCCTCCTGCATTAACACACACCCGATGCCAACCCGAGAAGCATCACAATATATCGTATAAGAACCTGAAGTTGGTGGTAAACCTAACACTGGAGCGGTGGTCAAGGCAGTCTTCAGCTTCTGAAATCTCGCCTCGCACTCACCCGACCACATGAGAGGAGCACCTTTTTGAGTCAATTTGGTCAAGGGTGATGCTATAGACGAAAATCCCTGAACGAACCGATGTCACACCTCCTTTTTTCCTACACCCGGAAGGGTATAAGGGAGTTTTTTCCAACTTAAAGTGACAATCGAAACGAGATTCATTTTATTAAAAATTCAGAGTCGCCACTTGAGATAATTAATGGTGTCCCAAGTCACCGGTTTAAATCCCGAATCGAGGAAAAGATTGACTCTGATGTACAGTCTGCGAACATAGGAATTCGGGATAGGAATTCTTTTAACCCGGGAGAAGGTGTTAGGCACTCCCGAGTTCCGTGGTTCTAGCACGGTCGCTTTGATCATACTTGGCTTATTAAATTGTTTAATTACTGATTTTAGAACCTATGCATTTTCCGCTTTTAATTAAAAAATTATCTTGAAACGGGTTACGCGTACGTATACCCATTTGTTTGGCGCGTCAAAAATTATGTCACGCGAATGTGTCCACAATTAATAACGCTTTATTATTATTAGGAAAATTTGGTCGGAGTTGCGCGAACGCATACTCCGTTTTTTTTTAAAATCGTAATTGTGTTACGCGGACGTATACACAATCACAATTGTGTTTTAAACGGCCCTAAAGGCTTTTCTACGAATATTACTCATTTTTAATATCTAGGTTATGAAATTAATACGAGGGCCATAAAATATTTGTTTTATCTAACAGGCTCGCTTCACTAGTTGGAGAATGTTTAATTATTCCACATTAATGGGTAAGGATTATACTATGGTTCAAATTAAGAGACTTCATTTTAAAAAAGAAAGAAGCGAATGGTTTTAAAGTTAACATTTGGGCCAGCGCAAGGCCCAACAACTCACAGATGCAAAGTCTTCTTGAGTCCACAACTAACATCAATCTAGGCTGGGCCCAAAGGAGCCCAACTCGAAACCAAGCAACCTCAGCAAGAGAGGAGGTCCTTAGTTCGAATCCACAGACCAACACAAGAAGTTGATATTTTGCAATTCAATTATTTTAAACTAATCAAACGTAAGGGAAACAAGGAACATTCAAAGCATTTTTAGGCGCCTGTGCACACCACTGTTCTGATAGTCCAAATGAATTATATAATGAGAAAAGATCAAAGAATCCCAATTCGAATCCCCATTTAATAAAACTATATGACCTTAAACTTTTCTGAGAGAGACAAGTGCAGGCTTTAAAATCAGACCCATGAACTTTCAGATTTGGCCTTAAACTCAAATTATGCTCACAATCTTTTAAATACTTGAGAATTTATGTGTGAAAATAGGCGACACCAAGCTAACATGCCACTAAAATCAACTTTGAAATAGCCTGGACCTCTTTAACTAATTAATGAACAATCAGTATTTATCACATGATTACAACTCTATTTAATTGCAATGACAAGCATGTCATGACAGTCCAAACGAGTTACACAACTAGGAGAGGTCTAACACAGCCAACACCATTTAACATGAGGGAATGCAGAATACAACCATTTAACACCAGTTAACCTGAGATTTCTTAACAGATTTAGCACCTACTGCATGAGTGAATACCATACACAGTTCAATTACAATTTCCACAATACTACCTAAATGTTCATAGAACTACATTAAGTCAAACACCTTAGATAACCGGTATTGCTTATAAAGGAAACAAAGTAAAAATGGAAAGAAAAAGGAAAAGAAACAATCAGGAGATCTGCATTCCTTCTTCACAACATGTTATTCCTCAAGTTCAATTCACAGCCAAGGGGTTACAAGATAATATACCTGGATTTCAAAACATAAGCAGAAATGGACAGTTCAGCAGTAGGATTAACCACAGCAACAAAATCAGCCCAGCAATAACCAAGGAAAACCAGTTTTGAGCCAAATTCAAACCAGTAGAAGGATCAAATGATATTCAGTAACCAAAATGCAGCCAAAACTTTGAACCAAACACTTGAAAACCAGCAAGTTCAAATCATTTTTCACCTCTAATTATTCAGGAATTGTTTCAGAAACGAAAGCCTCAAGAATCTCAGAAATTTTTAATGGACTAGTAAAATTCTGTATTTTTTTCCAGCCGTCTATATTTTCTGTATTTTTTGCTCTTTTTAATCTTTAGGTCTGCCTTGAAAGGCAAGTTTAGGATGCCTTTATAGGCAAGGCAAGTAGGGCAGCCTCAGGTTTTCATTTTTGCCCTTTAGGCCCTTTTCAAATTTTGGTTTTTGCCTAGATATCCGTATTTAGTTTTTTGTTTATTTAAACAGTACCCTCCCCAGCTTCTAGGAAGCTTCCTAGTTAGTTATTTGAGAGATTCGCTGATTGAATTACCCAATTTAACTCTCGGTTACCCTGTTTTTACCCTTACTTGCCAACCTGGGTCAATTAACCAAGCTGATGGGTCTACATACCCAAATTCAATCCCTACCCATACCCCTTTGGGGCTTTCAAATTTCAGAAGCCCAATCGATCCCTAATCACTAACCAAAATTTGACGGGCTAACCAAAATTTCCCCAAAAAAACCATAAAACCTTTGAGATGAAACCAGAACAAAAGAAAACAGGAAATGAACTAATTAAACCAAACAAATAAGTTAAAATTGTTATTAACTGATTATGCACACAGAAAATGACCACATAACGAAGAAAAGAAAAAGGGGGACAGAAAAAGAGATGAAACTGATCTTAATCAAAAAAGAAGAATAAAAATGCCAGAAAAATGAAAAGAAATTGAAAAATACCTAAAGAAACCGGACGGGCTTAAACTTGCATTCACTCTTCGAGCCTTTCGAACTTCAAATCTTGATTCAATCTGAGGTTAAGCACGTGCTTTTTCACCAAAAACACGCGAATAACCTCAAAATGAACCCAAAATCTCGACGAACACTTCAATTGGAAAGATTCGGATTTTTAGGCTAGACTAGATTTAAGATTCGAGGAGTTCCGTGGGGATTTGAAGGAGATGGAGTGGAGTTTTGGAATGAGAGGGAGAAGAGGGTTCAGGGGTGTTGACTTGGTGAGGATTAGTGGTGGCGCCGCCACCTTGAGACGGTGGAAACGAGGGCGGCGGGCTAGGGTTTTCGGATGGTCTCTGAGATAGAGAGATAGTGAGGAAGACGATATTGGGGGGGGGGGTGGCATCTTAGGACAGTGATATATTAAGTATATCCCACTTTCCCACCGTTAGATTAGAAAACCTAGACGGCTAGGATTGAATGGGGGGGGGGGGGGTAACGGGGTCGTTTGGCCTGGGGAGGAGGTGGACCGGATTCTGGGCCAAACTGGGGCGGGTATTTGGGAAAAACATTGGGCTTGGGGGAATTAATTTAAAGCAGCCCAAAACCAGCTCTCTTCTTATTTTGGTTTTCAATTCTTTTCAATTCTTCTTCTTTTTTTTCTTTTTCTTTTCTTTTCTCAAAATTAAATTAAAACCTATATTAATTCCTAGAACCTAATTAACTAAAAAAAAACATTAATTAAACCTAGATGATAAATATCACAATTACTTAAAAACAAATTAAAAGAAAAACTACTCAAAATAAAGTTAGAATTAAAAGCAAATTGAACTATTTTTTTGTGATTTTTCCCTTTTTTATAAAACAACTTAATTAATTAATCCTAAAATGTTAAATTAAATCCTAAATGCAAATGCACACATTTTTTGTATTTTTCATGTAAACAATTAACAGAAAATGCCATAAAAACTCCACAAAATTGCAAACCATGGAAAACTTATTTTGTTCTGAATTTATGGAAGTAATTCGTATAGGGCAAAAATCACGTGCTCACAACCGACGGTAATAACCCGCCAAACCAAGAAAGTTGCGAATCTCTATGGCTGAGGATGGTCTGGGCCAACTCTAAACCGCCTCTATCTTCTTCGGATCTACCTAAATACCCTCACTAGACACCACGTGCCCCAAGAAAGCCACTGAACTGGGCCAAAACTCACACTTGGAGAACTTTGCATAAAGCCTCTCCTCCCTCTACCGCTGCAATACAACTCTCAAATGCTCAGCATGCTCCTCCTGACTGCGCGAGTACACCAGAATATCATCAATGAATACAATAAAAAACGAGTCGAGATAAGGCCGAAACACGCTGTTCATCAAATGCATGAATGTTGCTGGGCATTGGTCAGCCCACAAGACATCACAAGGAACTCATAATGACCATATCGGGTCCTGAAAGCTATCTTAAGAATATCCGGGTCCCTGATCTTCAACTGGTGATACCCTGACCGGAGATCAATCTTGGAGAACACTCTCGCTCCCTGAAGCTGGTCAAATAAATCATCAATACGAGGCAAAGGATACTTGTTCTTGATTGTGACTTTTTTCAACTGCCTGTAATCAATGCATATCCTCATAGTGCCATCCTTCGTCTTTAGAATTAGGACAGGCGCACCCCACGGCGGCACACTAGGCCGAATAAACCCCTTATCAAGGAGTTCCCGAAGCTGCTCCTTCAACTCCTCCGGTGCCATACAATACGGTGGAATAGAAATGGGCTGAGTGCCCGGCACCAAATCAATACCAAAGTCAATATCCATGTCCTGTGGCATGCCCGACAGGTCTGCAAGAAGAACATCTGAGAAATCTCTCACCACCAGAACCGAATCAATACTAGGAGTCTCTGCACTAACATCCCTCACAAAGGCCAAATAAGAAAGACAACCCGTCTCAACCATCAACTGGGCCTTCAAGTATGAAATCACCCTACTGGGAACATAATCCGTGGAACCTCGCCACTCAAGCCGTGGCACCCCCGGCATAGCCATGTCACTGTCTTAGCATGACAGTCAAAAATAGCACGACACGAAGATAAACAATCCATGCCCAATATCACATTAAAATCGACCATACTGAGCAACAAGAGGTCCACTCGGGTATCTAAACCCCCAATAGCACATAAGACCGATAAATGCGGTCCACAACAACAGTATCGCCCACCGGAGTAGATATACGAACAGATGAAACAAGAGACTCACGGGGCGTATCCAAATAATGAGCAAAATATGATGACACATATGAAAAAGTTGAACCAGGGTCAAATAATACAGAGGCATCTCTGTGGCAGACTGAGACAATACCTGTAAACGCAGCATCTGAAGCAATAGCATCTGGTCTGGCTGGGAGTGCATAAAAATGGGCCTGACCACTACCTGATCGGCCTCCCCCTCTAGGGAGACCCCTAGCTGACTGACCTCCACTCTGAGCTGACTGGGCGGGTGGGGAAGTAACTGGTGCTGAAGCCGAAGGCTGACTCCTCTGCTGGGATGAACCTCTCGTAAGACGGGGAAAAACCTATTGATATGACCCAAATCTCCACACTCGAAGCAACCTTTACCGGCCACTAGCAGTGGGGACTGAAGGGAGCCCGGAACACCAGGATACCCACTAGAAGAACCAGGCATGGCTGAACCTTGAACCGATGGTGCATGAGTTGAACTTTGAGCTGGAAGGGCATAGAGAGATGAGTGACCCTGATGTGAACTGTGAGAACCATGGCTAGATGATCCCCCACGGTGACCCGGACAAGCTGACTGAGCATGTCTGAATAGACGGCCTCTGTCGTGCTCGAACTAACCTCCAGAAGGAAAACCACAAAAACTGTCAGATCCCCGAGGCCTCTCTCTGAACTCGCTCCTGGCGGCGAACTGACTCTATGTCTCTGGCAATGTCAACCACCTCCTCAAAAGAAGCGCCAGATACCCTCTCCCAGGTTAGAAAAATCCGTAGCTGATAAGTGAGGCCATCAACTAACCTCCTATTCCTCTCCCTATCCGTGGGAACTAGCTAGATAGCATGACGGGCCAACTCGGAGAATCTCATCTCGTACTGGGTCACGGTCATATCCTCTTGATGCAACTGCTCGAACTGCCTACGCAGCTCCTCTCTGTGGGAATGTGGTACATACTTCTCCAAGAAGAGAATGGAGAACTGGTGCCAAATAAGGGGCGCTGCACCGACATGCCTACGTCTCTAATAAGCCTCCACCAAGTGAAGGCAGCTCCAGAAAATTGAAAAGTAGTAAATGAGACCCCACTGGTCTCCAGAATACCCGCTGTACGCAGAATCCTCTGACAGTTGTCCAAGAAACCCTAAGCATCCTCGCCCTCTACCAAACCTCTCCAATCGACGTTGCTCGTCAATAGGCATAACTGGTACCACAATATACTGAGCTGGTGCAACTGGCTGGGCTGGTGGTGCCTCCGGTGTCTGCAATCCCTGAACAACCTGCTCGGGTGTACGGGCGGCGGAAGTCTGAGTGCCTCCCCCGGCCTAAGAAGTAGCTGCCGTAGTAGAAATTGCGACTACATGAGCAAGACTAGTGCACACGGTCAAGATTTGAGCCAAGGTCTACTGAAGACCTGGAATAACAATAGGCACAGTCGGTGCCTGAGCTGGTCCTGCGAGGGCGTCCACAACTGGGACCTGATCATGAACTGGGGCGATTGGTGGATCTACAGGTGCTGCCCTAGCTGCTGTGCGGGCTACATCCCTGCCCCTACCACGGCCTTGACCGCGACCTCGGCCTTTAGTGGCCTTAACTGGTGGTACTGGTGGTCGTCCGTCCTGACCGGCAGCAGGTATCCTCACCATCTGTGAGGGAATAGAATAACAGACGTTTAGTTACCAGAATCAACAGATTCGCACGACAAGAATTCAAGGATATGAAGTTTTTCCTAAAGGTTCTGCAGCCTCTCGAAGATAAGTATAGACGTCTCCGTACCGATCCGCAAGACTCTACTAAACCCGCTCATGACTCGTCAGACCTATGTAACCTAGGCTCTGATACCAACTTGTCACGACCCCAAAACTAACCCGGTCGTGATGATGTCTATCATGGAACTAGGCCAGCCGACACATTTCCCAAAAAGTTCAACATTTTGTTAAAAACGTAATAACAACCTTTTTCAACTGAAATTCCATATAAGATATAAAATCGAAAACCAAAATGCAGAAAATAAAAGCCCGACCTCGGGTGTCACTAAGTCATGAGCATTGCTACAATTGTTCCAAAACATAACAAGACCAAAATAGTCTAGAAATAGCCAAGATATACTAGAAGGAAGATAAAGAAGGAGAAAGGCGGAACTGCAATCGCCTGACAGCTACCTCGCTATCTCCGGTGAAATCTGCGTCTGGAATAGTCAACAGCCACTACCGTGGCCTGAGATACCTGGATCTGCACACAAGGTGCGGGGGGTAACGTGAGTACACCAACTCAGTAAGTAACAAGTCCAAACAATGGACTGATAGGTAGTGACGAACTAAACCTCAGCAATTATAACACATATAAATTGTACAGAAAAGTAGGCATGTTGGCAATTCAATCATTCAACTCAACAGTAAAGCAAAATACCAGTCCGAACAATGTGAAGTATAAAGCTCAGCAAATCTCTACATGTCAATGCTAGAAATGTATGAACATGCACCGTGTGCTCCCACTCTCAAGTGATCAACCACTCGGTACCGCATAAGGCCATCCGGCCCAAGAAAATCCATTCCGGAATATATACAGAACATTGACTTCAAGTCAACCGGTACCGAGGAACAAGGGTAATCCAACCTTGAGGAGAATTCCATCTCTAGGTATCAATACTTCGGACAAATCCATGTCCACGGAAATCCATCCCTCAATAATATCATCCGCGCTCACTGGGGGTGTGTAGACTCCGGAGGGGCTCCTTTCAGCCCAAGCGCTATCACAAGCCAATGAAGGCATAATCAATAATCTGCTACGGCGTGCAGCCCGATCCTATAACTGTCACTCATACTCAGTCTCTCGGCCTCACTCAGTTATCACTCTCCAGTCTCACACAAACGGGATCACAATGCCATAATACTAGCCCGAAACAATGATATGATGTGCCAAATAACAATAACTGAGGCCGAGACATGATATGATATGCATGAACAAGACTGAGTACAGAATATTAATAAAGCTAATGATATGATAGCAAGAAATGACCTCTCGGGTCTCAACAGTATTGGCCTGAAGCCCTAACATGATAATTAGCATAATTTACAGTTTCTTTTACCTAGTCACATCATCACAACACAGATATCAGCAAGAAAGAGTCACTAAGTGGTGCCATGGAATGAACAAGGCCACAATTCTCACGGTGCACGCTCACACGCCCGTCACTTGGAATTTGCGTCACCTCAATACGAATTATATAGCACAACGTTCGGGGTTTTGAACCCTCAGAACCAAGTTTGGAAGCGTTACTTATCTCAAACCAAGCCAAATCCTACTTCGCTACGCCTTTGCCTCTGGAATCGGCATCCAAATTCCCCGAATCTAACCAAAAACAATGCAACGCAATCAATATAGGCCAAGGAATCAATTCCAAACGAAAAACTATCAATTCAACCCAATATCCCGAAATTCACCCAAACCCGGCCCCCGGGCCCACGTCTCGAAATCCGACAAAAATTACAAAACTAGGAACTCCTTTCACTCCCGAGTCTATATATACCAAAATCATCAAAATCGGACCTCAAATGGTCCTTCAAATCCTCAATCAAAACTCTCCAAAACTCAAGCCCTAACCCTTTCAACTTCTCACCAAATTCCCACTAAATTCCATGATTAAACAGTGGAAAAATCATCACAAACACAAATAATGAAGCCCAAGTAACTTACTCACTGATACCCCTCGATTCCCTCTTGAAATCACTGCTTTAAGCTCCAAACTCGTCCAAAAATGGTGAAGAATGGGCAGAAATTCGCGAAGTGAGGCTTTTATAGTTTCTGCCCAGGAGACTCGCACCTGCGGTCCAAGTGAGCGCACCTGCGCTACCACATCTGCGGTCCATCAAGCGCACCTGCGGATTCCAATTACCCGCAAACTTCCGCATCTGCGGCTACACACCCGCACCTACAGCCTCGCTGGTGCGATAAAACCACCACACCTGCGGTCAAGCTTCAACTGGTCCAATACCGCATCTGCGGCCTTCCTCACGCATCTGCGACCTCATACCTGCATTCCCCAATCCAGGTGCGGAAATGACAGAAGCAGCAGCTTCAGCTGCTCAAACCAAGTCCAATCTTTCCGTTAACCATCCGAATTCATCCCGAGGCCCTCGGGACCTCAATCAAAAGTACTAACAAGTCATATACCACTATTTAAACTTATTCAAACTTTCGGAACACTCCAAACTACATCGAAACATCAAATCACCCTCGGATTCAAGCCTAGGAACTTTTAAACCTCTAAATTCCGCAAACAATGCCGAAACCCATCAAACCTCGTCCGAATGACCTAAAATTTTGCACACACATCAGAAATGACACTACAAACCTACTCCAATTTCCGGAATTCCATTCCGACCCCGATATCAAGATTTCCACTGTCGACCGGAAAACGCCAAATTTCTAATTTCGCCAATTCAAGCGTAAATCTACCACGGACCTCCGAATTTCATTCGATCACGCTCATAAGTCCAAAATCACCTAACGGAGCTCTCCGAACCATCAGAATTCACATCCGAGATCTTCTACACATAAGTCAATATCCCGTCGACTTTTCCCACTTAAGCTTCTAAATAAGAGACTAAGTGTCTCATTCCACTGCACGACCACTCCGAACCCGAACCAACCAACACGATACGATGAAATACAGCTCAAAAACACATAAAGAAGCAGAAATGGGGGATACGGTGCTATAACTCATGAAACGACCAGCCGGGTCGTTACATCCTCCCCCTCTTAAACAAACGTACATCCTCGAACGAGTCTAGAAACATACCTGAAGCCTCAAACAGGTGTGGATATCTGATCCGCATCTCACGCTCGGTCTCCCAAGTAGCCTCCTCCACGGGCCGACCTCTCCACTGCACTTTCACTGACGCTATATCCTTTGACCTCAACTTTCTGACTTGCCGCTCCAAAATAGCCACTCGCTCCACATCATAAGTCAAATCACCGTCTAGCTGAACCGTGCTGAAATCCAAAACATGAGACGGATCGCCAGTATACTTTCGGAGCATAGAAACATGAAATACCGGATGCACACTCGACAAGCTAGGTGGCAAGGCAAGCTCATAAGCCACCCCCCAATCCTCCGAAGTACCTCAAAAGGCCCAATGAACCGAGGGCTCAATTTACCCTTCTTCCCAAATCTCGTAACACCCTTCATGGGTGAAACCTTCAGTAGAACCTTCTCCCCAACCATGTAAGACACATCACGAACCTTTCAATCAGCATAACTCTTTTGTCTTGACTGCGCCGTACGAAGCCGCTCCTGAATCACTTTCACCTAGTCCAAAGCATCCTGTACCAAGTCTGTACCCAAAAGCCTAGCCTCGCCCGGCTCAAACCAACCTACTGGAGATCTACATTATCTCCCTTATAAAGCCTCATATGGAGCCATCTGAATACTCGACTGATAACTGTTGTTGTAAGCAAACTCCGTGAGTGGTAGAAACTGGTCCCATGCACCCCCAAATTCAATGACACAAGCGCGCAACATGTCCTCCAATGTCCGATTAGTGCGCTCGGACTGCCCGTCCGTATGAGGGTGAAAAGGTGTGCTCAACTCAACCTGACTACCCAACTCTCGCTGCACGGCTCTCCAAAACTGCGATGTGAACTGAGTACCTATATCTGAAATGATGGAAACTGGGACACCATGCAGGCGAACAATCTCTCGAATATAAATCTCAGCTAACCGCTCTGAAGTATAGGTAGTACACACAGGAATGAAGTGCGCAGACTTGGTCAGTCGATCCAAAATCACCCAAATAGCATCGAACATTCTCAAAGTCCGTAGGAGTCTAACTACAAAATCCATGGTGATCCGCTCTCACTTCCACTCTTGTATATCCATCTGCTGAAGCAAGCCACCCGGTCTCTGATGCTCATATTTCACCTGCTGACAATTGAGGCACCGAGCTACAAACCCCACTATATCCTTCTTCATCCTCCTCCACCAATAGTGCTGTCTCAAATCTTGATACATCTTTGCGGCACCCGGATGGATGGAATACCGCGAGCTGTGGGCCTCCTCCAAAATCAACTCCCGAAGCCCATCCATATTGGGCACACATATCCGGTCCTGCATCCACAATACCACATCATCACCAATAGTCACATCTCTTGCATCGTCGTGCTGAACTCTGTCCTTGAGGACAAGCCAATGAGGATCATCATACTGGCGCTCTCTGATGCGATCAACCAAGGAAGATCGAGAAACCACGAAAGCTAGGATCCGACTTGGCTCCGAAATATCCAACCTCACAAACCGATTGTCCAATACCTGAACATCAACTGCAAGAGGTCTCTCCCCAACAGGAATATATGCCAAACTGCCCATACTCACCGCCTTTCTACTCAAAGCATTAGCCACTACATTGGCCTTCCCCGGATGGTACAAGATAGTAATATCATAATCCATTTGCAGCTCCAACTATCTCCGCTGCCTCAAATTGAGATCCTTCTGCTTGAACAAGTGTTGGAGGCTACGATGATCAATAAACATCTCACAAGACACACCATAGAGATAATGCCTCCAAATCTTCAACGCCTGAACAATGACGGCCAACTTGAAATCATGAACAGGGTAGTTCTTCTCATGGGGCTTCAACTGACGAAAAGCATAAGCAATCACTCTACCCTCCTACATCAACACACACCCGGTGCCGACCCGAAAAGCATCACAATATACCGTATAAGAACCTGAAGCTGATGGCAAAACTAACACTGGAGTGGTGGTCAAGGCAGTCTTGAGCTTCTGAAAGCTCGCCTCGCACTCACCCGACCACATAAAAGGAGCACCCTTTTTAGTCAATTTGGTCAAGGGTGATGCTATAGATGAAAATCCCTGAATGAACCGATGGTAATAACCCGCCAAACCAAGAAAGCTGCGAATCTCTGTGGCTGAGGATGGTCTGGGCCAACTCCGGACCGCCTCTATCTTCTTCGGATCAACCTGAATACCCTCACTGGACACCACGTGCCTCAAGAAAGCAACTGAACTGAGCCAAAACTCACACTTGGAGAACATTGCATAAAGCCTCTCCTCCCTCAACCGCTGCAATACAACTCTCAAATGCTCAGCGTGTGCCTCCTGACTATACGAGTACATCAGAATATAATCAATGAATACAATAACAAACGAGTAGAGATAAGGCCAAAACACGCTGTTCATCACATGCATGAATGCTGCTGGGGCATTGGTCAGCCCAAAAGACATCACAAGAACTCATAATGACCATATCGGGTCCTGAAAGCTGTCTTAAGAGTATTCGAGTCCCCGATCTTCAACTGGTGATACCCTGACCGGAGATCAATCTTGGAGAACACTCTCGCTCCCTGAAGTTGGTCAAATAAATCATCAATATGAGGCAAAGGATACTTGTTCTTGATTGTGACTTTGTTCAACTGCTTGTAATCAATGCTCATCCTCATAGTTCCATCCTTCTTCTTTACAAATAGGACAGGCGCACCCCATGGCGACACACTAGGCCGAATAAACCCCTTATCAAGGAGTTCCTGAAGCTGCTCTTTCAACTCCTTCAACTCCGCCGGTGCCATAGAATATGGTGGAATAGAAATGGGTAGAGTGCCGGGCACCAAATCAATACCAAAGTCAATATCCCTATCCGGTGGCATGCCCGACAGGTCTGCAGGAAGAACATTTGGGACATCTTTCACCACCAAAACCGAATCAATACTAGGAGTCTCTGCACTGATATCCCTCACAAAGGACAAATAAGAAAGACAACCCTTCCCAAACATCCGCTGGGCCTTCAAGTATTAAATCACCCTACTGGGAACATAATCCGTCGAACCTCGCCACTCAATTCGTGGCACCCCCAGCATAGCCAACGTCACTGTCTTAGCATGACAGTCCAAAATAGCACGGCACGGAGATAACCAATCCATGCCTAATATCGCATCAAAATCGACCATACTGAGCAACAAGAGGTCCACTCAGGTATCCAAATCCCCAATAGTCACCACACAAGACCGATCGCGGTCCACAACAACAGTATCGCCCACCGGAGTAGATACACGAACAGATGAAACAAGAGACTCACGAGGCGTATCCAAATAATGAGCAAAATATGATAACACATATGAAAAAGTGGAACCAGGGTCAAATAATACAGCGGCATCTCTATGGCAGACTGAGACAATACCTGTAATCGCAACATCTGAAGCAATAGCATCTGGTCTGGCTGGGAGTGCATAAAAATGGGCCTGACCACCACCTGATCGGCCTCCCCCTCTAGGACGACCGCTAGCTGACTAACCTCCACCCCGAGCTGGCTGGGCGGGTGGGAAAGCAACTGGTGCTGAAGCCGAAGGCTGAGTTCTCTGCTGGGATGAACCTCCCATAACGGGGACAAAACCTCTTGATATGACCCAAATCTCCACACTCGAAGCAACCTCTATCAGCCACTGGCAGTGGGGACTAAAGGGAACCCGGAGCACCGGGATACTTACTAGAAGAACCAGGCATAGATGAACCCTGTACCAATGGTGCATGAGTCGAACTCTGAGCTGGAAGGGCACTAAGAGATGAGTGACCCTGATGTGAACTGTGAGAACCATGGCCAGATGATCCCCCACGGTGGCCCGGACGAGCTGACTGAGCATGTCTGATTGGACGGCCTCTGCCGTGCTGGAATTGACCTCCAGAAGGAACACCACCAAAACTGGCAGATCCCCGAGGCCTCTTGGCCTCTCTCTCAACTCGCTCCTAGTGGCGAACTGACTCTATCTCTCTGGCAATGTGAACCACCTCCTCAAAAGAAGCGCCAGATACCCTCTCTCTGGTCAGAAAAATCCGTAGCTGATAAGTGAGGCCATCAACAAACCTCCTGATCCTCTCCCTATGCGTGGGAACTAGCTAGATAGCATGACGGGCCAACTCGGAGAATCTCATCTCGTACTACGTCACGGTCATATCCTCTTAACGCAACTGCTCGAACTTCTTGCGCAGCTCCTCTTTGCGGGAATGCGGTACATACTTCTCCAAGAAGAGAATGGAGAACTGGTGCCAGGTAAGGGGCGCTGCACCAATAGGCCTACGCCTCTCATAAGCCTCCCACCAAGTGAAGGCAGCTCTAGAAATCTGAAAAGTAGTAAATGAGACCCCATTGGTCTCCAAAATACCCGCTGTACGCAGAATCTTATGACACGTGTCCAAGAAACCCTGGGCATCCTCGCCCTCTGAACTAGTGAAAGTCGGAGGCTGAAGTCTACCAAACCTCTCCAATCGACGTTGCTCGTCATCAGGCATAACTGGTACCACAAAATCCTCAGCAGGTGCAACCGGCTGGGCTAGTGGTGGCTCTGGTGTCTGCAATCCATAAACAACCTGCTCAGGTGTACGAGCGGCGGGAGTCTGAGTGCCTCCCCCAGCCTAAGAAGTAGCTGCCGTGGTAGAAACTACGACCGCCTGAGCAAGACTAGTGCACACGGTCAAGATTTGAGCCAAGGTCTACTAAAGACCTGGAATAACAATAGGCACAACCGGTGCCTAAGCTGGTCCTATGAGGGCGTCCACAACAGGGACCTGATCATGAACTGGGGCGGTTGGTAGATATGCAGGTGCTGCCCTAGCTACTGTGCGGGCTATACCCCTGCCCCTACCATGGCCTCGACCGCGACCTCGGCCTTTAGTGGCCTCAACTGGTGGTACTGGTGGTCGACCGGTAGCACGTATCCTCACCATCTGTGAGAGAATAGAATAACAGAAGTTTAGTTACCAGAATCAGTAGATACGCACGACAAGAATTCAAGGATATGAAGTTTTTCCAAAAGGTTCTGCAGCCTCTCGAAGATAAGTATAGACGTCTCCGCATCGATCCGCAAGACTCTACTAAACCCGCTCATGACTCGTGAGACCTATGTAACCTAGGCTCTGATACCAACTTGTCACGTCCCCAAAACCAACCCGGTCGTGATGGCGTCTATCATGGAACTAGGCCAGCCGACACATTTCCCAAAAAGTTCAACATTTCATTGAAAATGTAATAACAACCTTTTTAAACTGAAATTCCATATAAGATATAAAATCGAAAACCAAAATGCAGAAAATAAAAGCCCGACCTCGGGTGTCACTAAGTCATGAGCATTTCTACAATTGTTCCGAAACATAACAAGACCAAAATAGTCTGGAAATAGCCAAGATATACTAGAAGGAAAATAAAGAAGGAGAAAGGCGGAACTGCGATCGCCTGGCAGCTACCTCACTATCTCCGTGAAATCTACGTCTGGAATAGTCAACAGCCGCTACCGTGGCCTGAGATACCTGGATCTGCACACAAGGTGCAAGGGGTAATGTGACTACACCAACTCAGAAAGTAACAAGTCCAAACAATGCACTGATAGGTAGTGACGAACTAAACCTCAGCAATTATAACACATTTAAATTGTACAGTAAAGTAGGCATGCTAGCAATTAAATATTCATCTCAACAGTAAAGCAAAATACCAGTCCGAACAATATGAAGTATAAAGCTCAGCAAATCTCTACATGTCAATGCCAAAAATGTATGAAATGCACCGTGTGCTCCCACTCTCAAGTTCTCAACCGCTCGGTACCGCATATGACCATCCGGCCCAAGGAAATCCATCCCGGAATATATACACAACACTGACTTCAAGTCAACCGGTACCGAGGAACAAGGGTAATCCAACCCTAAGGAGAAATCCATCTCCAAGTATCAGTACTTCGGACAAATCCATGTCCAGGGAAATCCATCCCTCAATAATATCATCCGCGCTCACCGGGGTGTGTAGACTCCGGAGGGGCTCCTTTCAGCCCAATCGCTATAACAAGCCAATGAAGGCATAATCAATAATCTGCTGCGGCGTGCAGCCCTATCCCATAAATGTCACTCATACCTAGGCTCTCGGCCTCACTTAGTCATCACTCTCCAGTCTCACACACACGGTCTCACAATGCAATAATACTAGCCCGAAACAATGATATGATGTGCGAAATAACAATAACTGAGATCGAGACATGATATGATGTGCATGAACAAGACTGAATACAGAATATCAATGAAGCTAATGATATGATAGCAAGAAACGACCTCTCGGATCTCAAAAGTATTGGCCTGAAGCCCTAACATGATAATTAGCATGATTTACAGTTTCTTTTACCTAATCACATCATCACAACATAGATATCAGCAAGAAAGAGTCACTAAGCGGTGCCATGGAATGAACCAGGCCACAATTCTGACGGTGCACACTCACACGCCCCTCACTTGTCATTTGCGTCACCTCAATACGAATTATATAACACAATATTCGGGGTTTCGAACCCTCAGAACCAAGTTTGGAAGCGTTACTTACCTCAAACCAAGCCAAATCCTACTTCGCTACGCCTTTGCCTCTGGAATCGGCCTCCAAATTCCCCGAATCTAACCAAAAGCAATGCAACGCAATCAATATAGGCCAAGGAATCAATTCCAAACGAAAAACTATCAATTCAACCCAAAATCCCGAAATTCACCCAAACCCGACCCCCGGTCCCACGTCTCAGAATCCGACAAAAATTACAAAACTAGGAACTCCTTTCACTCCCGAGTCTATACATACCAAAATCATCAAAATCGGACCTCAAATGGTCCCTCAAATCCTCAATCAAAACTCTCCAAAACTCAAGCCCTAACCCCTTCAACTTCTCTCCAAATTCCCACTAACTTCCATGATTAAACAGTGGAAAAATCATCACAAACACAAATAATGAAGCCCAAATAACTTACCTCACTGATACCCCTCGATTCCCTCTTGAAATCACTGCTTTAAGCTCCAAACTCGTCCAAAAATGGTGAAGAATGGGCAGAAATTCGCGAAGTGAGGCTTTTATAGTTTCTGCCCAAGAGACTCGCACCTGCGGTCCAAGTGAGCGCACCTGCCGTCCATCAAGCGCACCTGCGGATTTCACTTACCCGCAAACTTCCGCATCTGCGGCTACACACCCGCACCTGCAACCTCGCTGGTGCGATAAAACCACCGCACCTACGGTCAAGATTCAAGTGGTCCAAAAATGCATCTGCGGCCTTCCTTACACATCTGTGACCTCGCACCTGCGGTCCCTAATCCGCAGGTGTGGAAATGACAGAAGCAGCAACTTCAGCTGCTCAAACCAAGTTCCAATCTTTCCGTTAACCATCCGAATTCATCCCAAGGCCCTCGGGACCTCAACCAAAAGTACCAACAAGTCATATACCACTATTCAGTCTTATTCAAACCTTCGGAACACTCCAAACCATATCGAAACACCAAATCACCCTTGGATTCAAGCCTAGGAATTATTAAACTTCCGAATTCCGCAAACGATGCCGAAAACCATCAAACCTCGTCCGAATGACCTGAAGTTTTACACACACGTCACAATTGACACTACGGACCTACTCTAATTTCCGGAATTCCATTCCGACCCCGATATCAAGATTTCCACTGCCGACCGAAAAATGCCAAATTTTTAATTTCGCCAATTCAATCCTAAATCTACCACGGACCTCCGAATTACATTCCGATCACGCTCCTAAGTTCAAAATTATCTAACGGAGCTATCCGAACTATCAGAATTCACATCCGAGATCTTCTACACATAAGTCAACATCCGGTTGACTTTTCCCACTTAAGCTTCTAAATAAGAGACTAAGTATCTCATTCCACTCCACGACCACTCCGAACCCGAACCAACCAACACGATACGATAAAATACAACTCAACATCACATAAAGAAGTAGAAATGGGGGAAACGAGGCTATAACTCATGAAATGACCGGCCGGGTCTTTACACTTTGTCCGCGTAATTAGTCCAATTCCCTTTTTGTTAATTTTCATTGTCTTATCTTTTTCTTTTAGCCTTTATCAATTTATCATTTCAAACCACCCAATATATACATACATATATATATATATGTATATGTATATATATATATATATATATATATATATATATATATATATATATATATATATATATATATATATGTATATGTATATATATATATATGTATATGTATATATATGTATATGGTAAGAAAATTCCTTCTTCCTTTTAGTTTTTCTTCGCTTCTTTCTTAATAAATTGTCTACTCTATTATTGAGGTGAGTTATTGTATTTGCAAACAAGAGTTAGGGTTTGAGTGGTAAAGGGAGAAATTGATAATGAATGTTTTAAATTAGTGAAAAAGATGAAACCTTTGACCAGGTATCATACTATATTATTAATAATGTTATTAAGGATGATTGTACCCATTGTATTGTAAAAGAATAAAGCGGATATGTTTTGTTCCCACACAATAGAGGAAAAGCTCACAAATTAGAGGATTTGAACCAAATTTCCTCAATTAATGGGAATAAAGTTTCAAGTTTTAGGCATGTATTGATTTAAGTTGAACTGGTTTATCATGTAGATTGTGAAACTGGGGTTCGAGATTGCTTGAAGGAAGAGGTAAGTTGAGGCTTATTCTCCTAGTAGGGAATTTTATTAGAACCCAAGTGCTCCATGTGTTTGATAAATCTAAGTCATGTCTCCTTGTGCTCTAATATTCAGTTCATGTCATTCTTATTCACTACGACTTTATATATGATAGAGTTACATGTTTATGTGTATTTATGTGCTTTTATTTGTGATATTTATATTTAGTGATGTATTTAGTTTCAGTATTTATTTATGCATTAATGTGATCACATTGAAGGGAGAGCTAGCCGACCTCCCCTTGCGTGAGTGCCACAAGGCTAGGGTTTGCTACCCTACATTCGAAGGGGCTATTGTTGCTGGGGAGATAGGCCGACACTTTCTCGTGCGTATTGCTAGATCTCATGTAGGTAGGGCCACTATGTGTAACTCAGTTTTAATTACAATCTAGATATTACCTTACAGTTCCATTTTTAGCTATGTTCTTGCAGGATCATCCTATAATTTTAGACTTCAGTCTGCAATTTTCAACTCTTATACCTCTTACATGCTTTATGTGGACGTATTTCTTTATTGTTATGTTTACCCCAGAAGGTCTTGCTCCGCCTTCTTAGCAGGTAGCTCGTAGGACTTGCTGGGTATCCCATTATGATACTTATCCAATGAGGGCCATTCTTCTTTTCTTTTTTTGGATGCAAATACTACTGGCCACGTTCCATGCATTATAGGATAGGACTAGCTTTCAGCCCAACACGTTCCCGCTTCTCTTCTTGGTGGGAAATCAGACTTAGTATTCATTTATATTTTCTTAAAGACCGAGGAAATACCCCAAAGACATATATGCTCAATACTTATAGAGGCTCGTGAGTTAGTCTAGTGGGTATTATACAGTTTTCACTCTCAGTTGGATATTTTATTGAGATTTATGACTTAGCTTTCGGTTTGAGTTTAGTTTTTTTGTTAATAAATATGTCATGGCTTCATTTTGGGTTACTTCAATTATCATGATTCTTAGTACAACTTACTTAAGGGTTCACTCGACATGTTGGTTAGGTATGGTGCCAATCACGTCACACCTTAGTTTTTGGGGCATGAGAAGTTGGTATCAAAGCCTCAGGTTTAGGGAGTCCTAGGAAGTCATAAGTCGTGTCTAGTAGAGTCTCACTTGTGAGTATGTTTTGCACCATACTTACATCTGTAAGGCTGCAGGGCATGTTAAGATTTATTTTAATTCTTACATCGTGCGTTAGATCTAAATGTTTCATAATTCTAGCAATTCTTTATCTCTCGTTTCAGAACAAGATGGTTAGAACAAGATCAACTTCATCCTCTGCAGCTAACAATATTAGGATACCAGCCGCTAATCATCGAGAAGCAGCAGCAAAGGTGCAGACTGCACCCATGGCACCAGTTGCAGTTAGAGGATGTGGCAGAGGTAGAGGTAGAGGTCGAGGTCAGAATGATAAGGGTAAAGGTGAAAATGCCAGAGGCAATTAGGCTCGTGGTAGGGCCGTTGGACAGGCACAAACTCTACCTCAGTAGGTTGATAATGATTAAGTGGAAGTCACACCCCCTCCTAACCCACTCATCAACCACAACAGCAGGATGATCGAATTAATAGAATTTTAGATTTTCTGGAATCCCTAGCCCCTCCGGGTGGTGGTCGGGCTGCACCTATTCATGCTCCTCATCATGACCCTCACGATTCAGATGAAAATGTTATAGAAGATGATTTTTAGGCCCTACCTGGGATAATACCACCAGCTGTTCCTGCAAATATTTCCCAGCCAATGCAGTACCAACAAGAAGAATTGGCCTACAAGCCTTTCTGAGATTAAAACCTCCTACTTATAATGGTACAGACAAGCCAAATTAGCCAATGTTATTTTTGGAAGAGATAGAGGAAATGTTTATTTCTTTGGGTGTCCTTGAAACACAAGCCACATAGTTAATTGGGTTTTAGTTGAAGGGTGCAACAAAAATGGCGGAGAGGTTACAAAAAGGCCAGACATTCTACATTACCGCCACTTACTTGGCCATAGTTTAAAGAAGCTCTCAGGGCCAAGTTTTTGACTAGTAGTCGGATGGATGAGCTTCGACATCAGTCGAACATCTTAAACAGGGCACCATGTCAGTGACTGAACACGAGATACACAAAAATAGCAGAGTATGCATCTAATTTGATACTGACAAAGAGAAAAAGTCAGAAGGTTTATTGAAGTCTTGGATCCATATATGGCGAAAGATATGACTTTGCATCAGGATGACAAGACTTACCTTCAGGTAGTTAATATTGCTACGTGCAAGGAGGCTTTTGATAGAATTTCCAGGGAAGCTAGAGAATGGCAAGAGGGCTAGAACCACATGTAATTTTAGTGGACTTCAAATTGGGGGAAAGAACATAAATCATTTAGCTAAGAGTCAGTAAGTTTCTCACTCGTTTCCTTATCCAGCTCTATTCAGACAAGGACAGTAGAGTAAGGGTCAGGCATATCTGGGGCACAATTTAACTAGTCAAAATAAAATTCGGTTCTCCTATCCTATTTGTTTCACGTACAACAAAAGACATCTCGGGCAATTCTTTTTGGGTCAGAAAGGATGTTATCACTTCTATGACCCAGGTCACCTTATGAAAGATTATCCACGCCTCCGTCATGCTCCAACGAAGGCTCTAGCAACTCAGGCAACATCCATAGGTAATTCGTTAGTAGCACCTCCTCTAGTTCGGGCACCTAGTACTCAGATTGAGCGTGATGCAAATATAGGTGGATCTCGGGGAGGAGGCGGACCGGCCAAACTCTATGCAATTCTAACAGGCAGAATGCTGAGGCATCTAACAAAGTTATTACATGTATTCTCTCAGTTTGTGGTCGCCTTGATTATGTATTAGTTGATCCTTGTTCAGCCTTCTCCTATGTGTCTCCTTATTTCTGTGTCAATTTTGTGAAAGCACCAGAACAGTTAGGGGTTTTCACACCCATAGGGAAATCCGTTAAAGTTGAATATATATTTAGAGATTGCATCATCATAGTTCAAGGCCGAGAAACATTACCCTATTTAAACTTGTTAGAAATGGTTGACTTTGATATCATATCTGGCATGGACTGGTTATCTTCTTCTCATTTTATAATTGATTACCACTCAAGGACAATTGAATTCTCATTTATTAGGGAATGTCCAGTTATAACTAGAGGTGAAGTGGATACGCCCGTGGGTAAGTTTATTTGTTATCTTAAGGCTAGAAAACTAGTTAATAACAGGTGTTTGGCATCTAGCACATGTGTGGATGTGAAAGTCGATTCCCTAATGCTTGAATCAATACATATTGTGAAAGAGTTTCTACAAATGTTCCCGGATGATCTTTCAGGGATACCACCAGATAGGGAGATTGAGTGTGGCATAGACATATTGCCAGGAACACAACCAATCTCGATTCCTCCTTACAGAATGGCTCCAGCTGAGTAAATGAACTCAAGAAGCAGTTGCAAGACCTTTTAGATAAAGGGTTTTATTCGACCTAGTGTTTCACCTTGGGGTTTTCAGTGTTGTTCGTGAAGAAAAAAGATGGTTCCCTATGGATGTGCATAGATTATTGCCAGCTGAATAAGGTTACTATAAAATAAATATCCATTGCCCAGGATAGATGACTTATCTGATCAGTTACTAGGTGCTAGGTATTTCTCAAAAATAAACCTAAGATCGCGATACGATAAGTTAAAGATCAGAGAAGCAGACATCTCGAAAATAGCTTTCAGGACTCGGTATGGTCACTATGAAATTTTAGTGACGTCCTTTGGGTTGACCAATGCACCAGCGACTTTTATGGACTTAATGAACAAAGTATTCAAGCCTTTCTTAGATACCTTTGTCATAGTATTTATCGATGATATTTTGGTATATTCTCGCAATCGGGAAGAGCATAAGAATCATTTGAGAATAGTTTTTCAGATACTCAAAGAGCGTTAAATTTATGCCAAATTCTTCAAATATGAATTTGGCTCGATACAATTGTATTTTTGGGACACGTGGTCTTGGGTAAAGGCATTAGAGTAGACCCATAGAAAATAGAAGCAGTTAAAAGATGGCCAAAGCCGACGACCGCTACAAAGATTTGTAGTTTTCTGGGATTGGCTGGTTACTACCGTCGTTTTGTAGAAGGATTCTCTTTATTAGCTGCCCCGTTGACAAATTTAAATCAGAAAAATGTGTAGTTTCAATGGTCTGAATCTTGTGAGAAAAGTTTTCAAGAACTGAAGAACAGGTTGACTACAATCCCTATTTTGACTCTACCTACCCCTACAAGTAGATTTGTGATCTATTGTGATACTTGCCACCTCTTTGCGAAAATGTCGGTAGTCCCCAGTTCTATGGCCGTGAGTCCCATGGTATTCACACTACAAACTGGGACCCCTCTGGCTAGGATCTAATCGGACTAGCTTTGGGAATCGTGCTTCCTTGATATTCCTCATTGCCAATACCAATTCTACCAAGCTGATGTTAAAGTTATAATCTAACAATCTAGGGTATGTGGAGTCTTGAGCCCCTGTCACCTCCTTCTCCTGTAACGAACTACTGTTCCGGCCACGATCGACCCTCTTATCAGAAGCAAACCTATCAGATGACTATAACCCATTACTGCTACGCCCATCGGTTCTTTCATACGGCAAAAAACGACCTCTAGAAGACCACCGATCCGCGTCAAAGTCTCCTCTAAACTTGTCCTGGGTTTTGTTTCGACCCCGTCCCTTGGTCAATACCAAAGATCCAAGCTGATCTTCTTCTATCTTGATTTTTGACTCGTAACGGTTATGGACATCCGCCCATGTGGTTGCCTGAAACTCTAGCAGGCTCTCCTTAAGCTTTTGGGAGGTATCGAAGCTTAACGGATTTAGACCCTTTGTGAATGCCTCTGCTATCCACTCATCTAGAACATCCGGTAGCAACATTCTTTCTTTCTGGAACCGGATCATAAATTAGGGCCTCATTCGCGAATGTTTCAATGAACGTCTTCAACAAGATGACTCGATCTCATGTTGAGCCAAATTATTTCCTTTCACAGTCGTGGTTTAGGTTGTGATGTGCTCTTGCAGATCCAAAATCCCATCGTATTTTGGTATGTCCGGCATCTTGAACCTCTTCAGAATTAACTCCAGTGCTGCGCTTCGCTTAAATGACAATTGCGTGTATTTTTTCGAATTTGGACCTTTTAGTACTGGTCGTGTGCCCGAAATCCGATCCATCCGAGCATGAAACCCCTTCGCATTTTGATCCATTCATTTGTTCATTTCTCTCATAAACCTCATGATCTCGGTTTTGAAGGGATCATCCCCGTTGTTATTCCTAGATCTGCTACCGGTCCCTCCGGCTCTGTCGAAATCGGCTTCACCACTTGGGGCGTTGTTATCGACTCTCTGAGCTGTTTGATTTGCAGGAACACTAGGAGGAATCAAGCCTCTTCAGTTTGCGTTATTGGAGGTGCCTGACAATGTTTGTTTTAACTTCATCATCACCTGATCCTGCCTTGAGAGGTGATTCATGATTGCTTTTTATTGCTCCCTCAGGAGTTTAACCATTTCTACGACGTGTTCCTCCTCTGAATCATCAGGGGTTGGCTCCCGCACATGCCGAGGGTATTGACCATCTTGAACCGGGGTTGTCTCATTCCCTTCGTTGCGGTCTAACTGATTGAGTCATTATGTTGGGATAATTCTTTGTGTTCCTCAACGTTGTGTGTGATGTTGACATCATTAGCTTCCATATATGGTTTTTACTAAGAAAAGAATCAAAATAAGTTAGTAATAAACGAATAAATCAAATCAATTGTGCAGCTGTCTATGCCCTATGGTGGGAGCCAAATTATTTTCTCGTAAAGCGGTACAGTTAACTTTGTTACGTGGTTTATAGACAAGAGAATTAATTTGATCAAAAAATGGTAAAGAACAAGAATTTAAATTAAGATTCAACGATTGAAATCAAAGAAGATGACAATCCTGGTTTTGATCTCGGCGTCTCTGAGAGCATAAGTGAAAATAATGATAAAGCGAAAGAAAGCTATTAATTTCAGAGCACAATAGTAAAATATAGCCTTTTTTGTATAGAATATTTCATGCCCCCTACAATGACAGTTAACCCTACTACTTATAGTTCTGCTTAGGGAAACAAGATCCTAGGATCAAGCTCCTCTTTAAATGAGAATAAAAGGGTTATTGATGAAGATATAACGGCACCTCTTGAATGTGAATATTCTCTGTAACGGCTGCTCATTTAATGCTAGCAAATATTCTCCCATTGAATATTGTCCGATGGCAAATCTTTGAACTCCTACCATCGTGTAAGTTCCCTTTGGAATTTATCCGATACCAGTCACACCCGTCATATCCGGTATTAATCTTTTCCCGGCTCATCCTTTACCTATCTTCAGTTTCACGTGTCATATAATCACCCGATCACCTGTTTTCAACTAATTTTACCCCCATACAATATCTATCATTATATAAGGCTACCTCACGGTTCGCTACTAATAATCAAAAGGTTAACCCATAATTTCGGGAGAAGGGATGCATTTCTATCTTTTGATTAGAAAAGTAACACATCTAGAATGTGGCGACTATTACGAGTTTTATATCCCCCCTCCCTCATGGATCATCCAGGTCAATTCACATAAGTTTTTCTATTTATGCATGAGCCATAGAAGCAAGCTCCATGCCTAAAGCCGAAGAAGTTATCCAATATTGGCTTTTTAAATTATTATGTCATCTCAATTATTGATATAGGAAAAAGAATCCTGCTTTCATTAGGATGGTATTCCTTTCATCTAAATGCTATTTAACAAGAAATAATAAATGTTAAGGCGCCCAAACTACTTTCTAACTGTGCTCCAAATAATATATTAATATTTTGGCACGATTCAGATATCGTTAAGATTATGCTCTACATACCTAGTTAATATAATTATTCATCAACTTATTGTATGGTTGACTGTACTTAGCCAATGTCTCTTGCAAGTCACGGTGGAATGGTTACTTGAACGCATTTTTCGGATAATAAAAAATTGTGAAACTTAGTGAGATAGGTAACTGCGTTTTTTTTGCTAATAAAGATATTGATATAGTAAAATTTAAACAGTAACATTATTACAAAGTGGAACCATTCGTGATACAGTTGTGTCTGAATGGTCCTTATTGAAAGCAGTTAGAACAAAGGTGGGGGATACACAAAATGTATTGGAATCCACTGCAATTGGCCTTCAGAAGGAGTTAAGATCATGCCATGTTTAGCCAGTGCGCCTGCTACACTATTTTCCTCCCGGTAGATGCGATCAAGTGTGGTTGTCTGCAGTTGGCATAGTAGTATCCTGTAATCAAAAATAAGATGTGAGTATGCATTATTCCCATTATGGATCATGGAGATGAGTACCTGAGAGTCTGTTTCAATCTGTAAGGGAAGAAGAATTAAGTCTTTAGCAATATGGAGACCTAAGAGTAGGGCGCGTAGTTCAACTTCTAAAGCAGTAGAGCAGATAATTGGAATAATGAATCCTCTCATCCATTGTCCATGGTGGTTACGGATGATTCCTCCAGCAGAAGCTCGTCGCGTTTGAGGACTGAAGGAACCATCAGTGTTAAGTTTGAAGAAGGGAGGATCGAGGGGGTGGGGGGGTTTGCAATTTGATGTGTTGGACATGGGTATGAGGGAGTGTTGGTGGGATGTGAGATAAGAAGTAAAATTCGATAACATGGAATAAGATGGTTGGGGGTTGCAGTGGGTGGTGTAGGTTGTTGAAAAGGTTCTCAATTCTGGTTTTCCAAATATGCCAAAGGATAAAAGGAAGCAGAGCGATGCAGGAATGTTGATACCTTGGTAGGTAAAAGATTCGTGTGGAGTGGCATAATGAAGCTTGAGCCAGGTTGGAAAATTGATAGTTGGTGTGGGGATATTCCTGTGGGGTAACTGTGTTGGACTCTCTATTATAAGCTTTATTTGTGGGTAGTGGATTGGATTTTTCCAATTTGATTAAATTTTGAATTATTAACCATTTTTAGTGGTTCTATTTAAAATGTAGCTACAATTTATAATGATTTAAAATTTAGACTTTACTGCTATGCTTCTTCTTATTATTCTGTTATTCTCTGCTTCTTATTCATATTAAAGACATATAATACGTAGTCACCATCTTTGTTGCCTCTGAACAGAATTTGATCATAATTTGGATGAATGAAAAATTAATTGTTGTCAATATTATTTGGAGAATGGTTATGAAACTGGAGCCTACGATTTGTTACTTATAGGGAATAAAAGGAAGCTACATGTAGGAATATTGAAAAATATGACAAACACAACTTCTTCTTCTTCTTCTTCCTCTTAAACTTGTTGTGGCTGATGTTAAAAAATAACAATTCAACTTTATACACATGTTGCAAGTGGTTAAAATTTAAATACATTGTAATTGTTAGTTATTAGTTTTCTTTTTTTTTTTGGTCAAATAAAAAAGTTTTATTTCAACCAAGTAAACATCAGTTAATTACACTTTGACTCTAGAACTATCATTAATTCCTGTTACACATCCACTTTATATATATTTGACATAAATTAGCAAAGCATTTACATAAGAAAAATCCTATGTCAAAGTCGATAAATATTCAATATGTGTAGCAACTTGTTCCAGCTTCTCTACTTCTGACCTCATATGTGCAACTATATGCAGGGACGGAGCTAGCCTTCTACTTACGAGTTCGGCCGAATCCAGTAGCTTTTGTGCAGACTCTGTATTTGTCTTGTGAGATTTATGAAATATGTACAAATTAAATTATTATTATAAAACTCAGTAACTTAAAAGAACTAGAATCCCGAACCTATAAACTTCAAATCCTCGCTTCGCCTTTGACTATATGGTGATTTCCTTTAGTATATGACATTTAATTGTATTTCTCTCCATCCAAACATCGTAAACTTAATATGTGTGTATGGAGAAACTGTTAGGACCAAAAAAATCAAGTGTCAGGCGGAAGCTAGCAAAGTAAACCTTGAACGACTATAAGTCTGACAACAAAGAGAAATTTACCAAAAGAGACACAAACATTTAACGTGGTTCGGTCAACTGACCTACGTCCACAGATGGAGATGAGCATTCCACTATATAAAAGAGAGTACAAAATATCGAGAGAACAACCTCACGAAGAGGCAAACACAAGTGACACACTAACACTTGTCCCGTAAAGTTCTCCCTCTAAACAAGACTCTCAAGCCCCCTATGGCTACATTGTGGATGCTACTGAATGAGAAGGACAGATCTTCAATTTATAGAACTCCAAACCTTTCCTACAAGAAAAGGGACTAGCCAAATATGGAAGAATTATATTTTTCTTCTAGGAAAAGAAAAACCCAATTATGGTAAATATGTTGTCCTTTCCTTCATGAAATAGGAAAACCAATTATGATAAGAAAATCTGGACAAACACCTAACAGAAACTGTTATGTATATAATAATTTTGCATGCAAACAAGGATGATTAAATGTGTCGTAAAACGTCAATGAGACATACCTTTGTATAGGTGATTATTGCAATGGAATTTAAAGGTCAACTATGTTTTGGAAAAATATTATCTATAATTATTGCGAAAATAATAGAGAAACATTGTATAGGGTAGAATTAGTTTATAGTAAATGATCGAATAGTAGCGTGATATGTGGAATTGAAGACATGTAGAAAGTAAATCAAGCAACAACCCGTACCGGGAACAACAACTGTAGTTGGCATCGGATAGACCCCGAAGGGACCATGATCAACGTGAGCAGATCAAACGTTTGTCACTGGACAGCATTCAATGAAGAATACTCCCTGGCATTAAATAGGAAGCCGTTACAGAGAATATTTGCATTCATGACTTGTCGTTACATATTCATCAATGGCCCTTTTATTGTCATTTAAGAGGGGCTTGATACTAGGATCTTATTTCCATCGGTAAGGCTATAAATAATAGGCTGAACAACCATTGTAACAGACGAAATTCTTGGCAAAATGCTATAGTCCATTCTCAAGCTCAATAAAATAACTTTATTTGCTCTTTACATTGTTATTATTTCTGTCCTCGGAGGCATTGCTCTCGAAGCCAAGCTTGTCATTTCCTTTGATTTTAACCGCTAAGTCTTATTTTTAATCTTGTTTATTTATCATTTTTGGATCAAATCAGTTCGCTTGTCTATAAACCACGTCACAAATTCAATTGTATCATTTGCGGGTAAACAGTTTGGCACCCACCGTGGGACTTCGATAGTTGCGTAATTGAGTTTATCCTTGCATTTATTACTAACTTGTTTGATTCTTTGTTCCTTAGCAAAAAATTGAAAATGGCAGCTAATGATGTCAACATCGCATACAACGTTGAGGGACATGAAAATCTACATCAACATGAGGATTCAATCAGCGACACCTGCAATGAGGGGGATGAGGCAACCCTGATCCATGGAGGACAGTACCCTCGACATGTCCCAATGACGCGGTAGATGAACACGTTGCGAAAATAGTAATGATCCTAAGAGAGCAACAAAAAGCCATCATGGGCCACCTCTCAAGGCAGGATCAAGTCATGACGGAATTAAAACAGGCATTGTCAGGCGCTTTTAACAACGCAAATGAAAGGGGTCCTGTTCTGGGTCATTGATACCTTTGTCCTCTTGGCCGCCAAAATGGTTACACCATTGATTTCATTCCCTCTGAAAATCATGTTGATAGTCAACCGAGGAAGGTCTTCTGCTATCTTTGAGGGTTTTGCGTTGTCCCGGCTGTGGCCGTAATTGTTCTTGGCTCGATCGCTAAAGAACTCCTTGAGATGGCTGTTTTTCAACAACATCGCCACCTCCTCGCGTAGATGCCAGCAGTCCCCAGTTCTGTGGCCGTGAGTCTCATGATATTCGCACCATAAATTAGGATCCCTCTGGATGGGATCGGATCTGATTGGCTTAGGGAATCATGTTTCTTTAATATTCGTCATCGCCGATACCAACTCCACTACACTGATGTTAAAATTATAATCTGACAACCTGCGAAATATGGAATCTCGGGTCCCCGGTATCTCTTTTTCTTGCAATGATCTGTTATTCCAACCATGATCAGTTCTTCTGTCGGGAATGAACCTATCCGAGGACTAAAACCATTTGCTGCCGCGTCTTTCTATTCTCTCGTATGGAAAGAAGTGGCCTTTAGAAGATCACCGGTAGGCCTCAAAATCACCTTTGAACTTATCCTTGTTCTTGCCTCGGTCCTGCCCCTTGGTTGATGTCGGGAACCCGAGCTGATCATCTTCTATCCTTATCTTTTACTCATAGTGGTTATGAACATCTTCCCATGTAGTCGCTTGGAATTAGAGCAGGCTTTCTTTTAACTTTCAGGAGGCATGAGAGCTCCTCGGATTGAAACCCTTTGTGAACGCCTCCGCTTCCCATTCGTCTGATATGGTCGGTAGCAGCATCCTCTCTTTCTTGAATCTGATCATGAATTCCTGCAATAATTCGGACTCACCTTGTGCGATCCTGAATATGTCCGCCTTCCTGGCTTGGACCTTTCTGGCCCCGACATGGGCCTTAATGAATGAATCTGCAAGCATTTCAAAAGATTCAATTGAATGCTCGAGTAAGAGCAAATACCATGTCAAGGCTCGCTTCATGAGGGTTTCTCCAAACTTTTTTAGTAGAACCGATTCGATCTCATGTTATGCCAAATCGTTCCGTTTCACAGCAAAAGTTGTGAAGTGCTCTTGAGGGTCCGAAGTCCCATTGTATTTTGGTATGTTCGGCATCTTGAACCTCTTCGGGATTAACTCTGGTGCTGCGCTTGGTTTAAACAGCAACTGATTATATTTTTCGAATCCGGGCCCTTCAAAACTTGTGCTGCGCCCGATTTTGATCCATTCGAGTGTGAAACTCCTTCGCTATTTGATACATCCGTTCGATCATCTCCTTCATGAATCTTATGAGCTCGATTTTTGAGGGATCACTACTGTTATCGTTACCAAATCTGCTACTGGTCCCCCCCGGCACTGTCGAAGCTGACCTCACCCCTCAGAGTATTGTTATCAACTCTTTGAGCCGTCTAATTTGCAGGAATGACGAAGGAACCAGACCTCTTCCGTTTGCATTATTGGAAGAGCTTGACAACGTCTGCTTCAATTCCATCATGACTTAGTCCTGCCTTGAGAGGTGGCCCATGGTGGATTTCAGTTCCTCTCTTAGGATCCTTACTGTTTCCGCAATGTGTTCATCTTTAACGTCACCGGGAGTTAGCTCCCGCACATGTCGGGGGTACTATCCTCCATGGACCGGGGTTGCCTCATTCCTCTCGTTGTGGGTGTCGCTGATTGAATCCTCATGTTGAGGTAGATTTTCATGTCCCTCAACGTTATGTACAATGTTGACATCGTTAGCTGCCATTTTCAATCTTTTGCTAAAGAACAAAGAATCAAACAAGTTTGTAATAAACGCAAAGATCAACTCAAGTACGTAACTGTCTAAGCCCCACGGTGGGTGCCAAACTGTTTACCCACAAAATGGTACAATTGAATTTGTTACGTGTTTTACAAACAAGGAAATTGATTTTATCCAAAAATAACAAATAAACAAGTTTAAAAATAAGACTTAGCGATTAAAATCGAAGAAAATGACAAGCTTGGATCCGAGAGCAATGCCTCCGAGGACATAAATAATAATGATATAAAGACTAAAGAGCAAATAAAGTTATTTTACTGAGCTTGAGAATGGACTATAGTATAGGTTTTTCCAAGAATTTTGTCTGTTTCATTCGCTGTTCAGCCTACTATTTATAGCCATACCTAAGGAAACAATTTTCTAGGATCAAGCTCCTCTTAAATGACGATAAAGGGGCCCGGTTTCTCCTGGCGTTCCTGCAAATCAGACGACTCAAAGAGACACCCTGAGGGGTGAGGTCAGCTTTCGCAATGCTGGGCGGACCGATATCAGATTTGGTAGCGATAACGGTAAAGATTCCTTCAAAACCGAGCCCATGAGATTCATGAGGGAGATGAACGAATGGATGGATCGAAACACGAAGGAGTTTCATGCCCGAATGTATCAGATTTCGGGCACACCACCAGTTTTGAAGGTCTCGGATTCGAAAAAACATACTTAGTTGCCTTTAAACCGAGTGCAGCATCAGAGTTAATCCCGAAGAGGTTCAAGATGCCGGACATACCAAAATACGAAGCAGGTATTGTCAGGCACTTCTAACAATGCAAACAGAAGGGGTCCGGTTCCTCCCGGCATTTCTGCAAATCAAACAACTCAAAGAGTTTATAACAATATCCCAAGGGGTGAGGTCGACTTTGATGCTGCCGGGGGACCGATAGCGGATTGGGTAACGATAATGGTAATGATCCCTTCAAAATTGAGATCATGAGATTCGTGAGGGAGATGAACAAACGGATGAATCAAACGTGAAGGAGTTTCATGCCCGAATGGATCAGATTCCGGGCGCACCGCCTGTTTTGAGGGGGCTGGATTCAAAAAAATATACTCAGTTGCTGTTTAAACCGAGCGCAACACCGGAGTTAATCCCGAAGAGGTTCAAGATGCCGGACATACCAAAATACGATGGGACTTCGGACCCATAGGAGCACATTCAACTTATACAATGGCTGTGAAAGGGAACGATTTGGCTCAACATGAGATCGAATCGATTCTACTGAAAATGTTTGGAGAAACCCTCACGAAGGGGGCCTTGACATGGTATACGCTCTTACTCGAGCATTCAATTGACTATTTTGAAATGCTTGTAGATTTATTCATTAAGGCCCATGCCAGTGCTAGAAAGGTCCAAGCCAGGAGGGCGGACATATTTAGGATCGCACATGGTGAGTCCGAATTGTTGCGAGAATTTGTGATCAGAGAGGATTTTGCTACCGACCGTACCAGACAAATGGGAAGCGGAGGCGTTCATAAAGGGTTTGAATATAAGGAGCTTCGATGCCTCCCAAAAGCTGAAGGAAAGCCTGCTCAAATTCCAAGCAACCACACGGGCAGATATTCATAACCGCTATGAGTAAAAAATAAGGATAGAAGATGGGGCAGCATCGAGACAAGAACTAGGATAAGATCAAAGGCAATTTTAATGCAGACTCGCGATCTTATAAAGGCCGCTTATTGCCATACGAGAGAATTGAAGGACGTGGCACCAAAGGGTTCTGGTCCTTGGATAGGTTCGTTCCCAATAGAAGAACTAACCGTGGCCGGAATAATAGATCATTGCAAGAAAAAGAGATACTGAGGACCCGGGATTCCATATATCCAGGTTGTCATATCATAATTTCAACATCAGCTTAGTGGAGTTGTTATCAGCGATGAGGAATATCAAAGAAACATGATTCCTGAAGCCAATCAGATCCGATCCCAGCTAGAAGGGTCCTAATTTATAGTGTGAATATAATGGGACTCACGGACACAGAACTGAGGACTGTCAGCATCTGCGCGAGGAGGTGGCGAGGTTGTTGAAAAATGGCCATCTCAAGGAGTTCTTGAGCGACCGAGCCAAGAATAATTATGGCTGCAGCCGGGACAACGCAAAACCCTCGAAGATAAGAGAAGACCCTCTTTGGTTGACTATCAACATGATTTTTGGAGGTAATGAAATCAATGGTGTAACCTTCTTGGCGGCCAAGAGGACAAAGGTATCGGTGATCCACAGCAAGAGACTCCGGAAGTCGCCAAAGACGACATCACCTTCATAGAGGAAGACGCCGACGGACTTCTTTGGCCGCATAATGATGCCCTGTTAATCTCTCTTAATGTCTTTAGATTTCAAGATTAAGAATGTTTTGGTTGAACCAGGAAGCTCAGCCAACATCATTCAATGGAGGGTGCTGGAACAAGCAAAATTAATCGAAGGTATCATTCTGGCAACTAAGCTCCTCTCCGGGTTCAACTTGGAAAGTGTGAAAACCCGAGGAGAGATCCTGCTGCCCACGAACGCCGAAGGGGTAACAAAGACCACCTTATTTGAAGTGGCGGACGATGACATGGGCTACAACATAATCCTCAGAAGGTCATGGTTACATGAGATGAAGGCTCTTCCATCAACATATCAACAACTATTGAAATTCCCGACCCCGAAAGGAATCAAGCAGATAAGAGGAGATCAACCGGAAGCAAGAGAAATGAATGCAATGTCGATTTTGAGTATTAATGTGAAGGAGCCCATCAAATAGCAATTACAGGAACCGACCCCTTCTCCCGTGCTAAGTGAAGATTATAAAGGCGAGAAGTCGTTGGAATCCCACCAGTTACCGAGATACTTTCAAGTACCGGAAGAGACAGACAGACCAAAATCTATGGCAGAAGAAATCGAGCAGGTGGCTTTGTTCAAAGAATTCTTGGAAAGGAAGTTTCACTTGGGAACACGACTCAATCCCCAACTCAGATCAGGATTTATTAATTTCCTTAAAGCTAACTTTGATTGTTTAGAGTGTTCATAACAGTAGTATTGGCACGCAGTCTCGCTTTCTGTTGGTAGTAGATTTTTATTACTAGCCGTTGCTTTCTTTCATTCTTGATCACCTTACTATCTTGTTGTTTCTATTCTACTTTTATATGGCTTTTTGGTATTGTCCCTTCTTGTCTATATTTTTATTAATGTGGTGCTTATGCTTTTTTGAGCCGAGGGTCTATTGGAAACAACCTCTATCCTCACAAGGTAGGGGTAAGGTGTGCGTACACACTACCTTTTCCAGACCTCACGGTGTGGGATAATACTGGGTATGTTGTTGTTGTTATTGTTGTAAAGCTAACATTGATTGTTTTGCATGGTCGCACTTGGATATGACAGGTATCCCACTAGAGGTAGTTGTGCACAAGCTAAGCCTGGACCTGAGCTTCCCTTCGGTAAGGCAAAAGAAAAGCCCAATAAGCGAGGTCAGAAATAGGTTTGTTAAGGAAGAGGTAACTTACTACTTGACATCGGTTCAATCCGGGAGGTAAATTATCCCGAATGGTTAGCTAATGTAGTTGTGGTTCTGGAAAAGAATAACAAGTTCTGAATGTGCATAAATTATAAAGATTTGAATAAGGCATGCCCTAATGACTCGTTCCCTTTGCCAAACATTGATCAAATAATTGATGCAACTGCCAGGCACGAGTTAATGAGTTTCCTCGATGCCTATTCTGGGTAAAATCAAATCAAGATGAACCCGGTGTATCAGGAAAAAAATTAGTTCATAACAAACTTTGGCACATGTTGTTATAATGTGATGCCCTTCGGGCTTAAAAACATCGGAGTCACCTATCAGAGGCTCGTGATTAAGATGTTCGAGTAACAAATAGGTAAAACAATGGAAGTGTATATAGATGACATGTTGGTCAAGTATTTGAATGTAGCTAATCATTTAAAGCACCTCCAAGAGACCTTCGATATCTTGAGGAAGCATAACATGAAGATGTACGTTTGAGGTTGGCTCCAATAAGTTCTTGGTTTCTTGGTCTGACAGAGAGGTATCGAGGTAAATCCTGATAAAATAAAGGCCATCGAAGACATCCCGGACTAACTAATGAGCGTAAAATAAGTACAGAGGTTAAGCGAAAGATTGGTGGATTTAAGCAGGTTCATCTCTCGATCCTCGGAAAAGTGTCATCACTTCTTCTCACTACTGAATAAGAAGAAGGTTTTCGAATGGACTCCAGAATGTTAGCAGGCCTTGAAAAACCTAAAATGTTATCTATGAAGCCCCCGCTACTATCAAAATCGAGGGAAGGTGAACAATTTCTAATATCTTCCAATCTCGGAAGTAGCGGTAAGTGCCGTTCTAGTCCGGGAGGACGAAGGTACGCAATTTCCTGTCTATTATGTTAGTAAAGTTTTTTCCAGGAGCAGAGACTCGTTATCCGCATCTCGAAAAGCTGGCATTAGCTCTCTTAGTTGCCTTCAGAAGGCTTAGGCCTTATTTTTAGTGCCACCCGATAGCCGTTGTGACAATCTTCCCCTTGCAAAATGTTATTCAAAAGCCTGAGTTTTCAGGACGGTTGGCCAAATGGGCAGTCGAAATTAGTGAGTTCGATATTGAATACAAGCCTAGGACTACGATCAAATCACAGGTTTTGGCCGACTTTATGGCCTATTTCAGTCTTGGGTTGTTGACCCTGGCTGCTAAAGAAGCGGTAATAGTGTTGGAAATGACATCAGGAGTTTGGACCTTGTTCATGGACGGAGCTTCCAATGTGAAAGGGTCCGGGCTTGGGGTGGTTCTAATCACGCAATTGGGCGAAACCCTGAGGCAGGCCATTAAAATTGTTCTGTTAACTAACAATGAAGCCGAGTATGAGGCTTTGGTTACACGACTCGAACTGGTCTAGGGACTTAGCTCCGAGGTCATAGAGATCAAATGGGATTCCAGGTGGTAGTAAACCAAGTGTATGGGATTTTCGACACAAAGGAGGAACGCATGTAGTAGTATGTGAATAAAGTTCATACATTGCTTGCACAATTCAAAGAATGGTCGATCACATACATTCCGAGAGAAGAGAACGTGGAAACAGATGCATTGGCTAATTTGGGGTCATCTACGGAGATGAAAGGATCCGACTTTGGTATTGTCGTTTAACTTCTGCATTCGGTATTAGATGTGGATGACTATTGTGAAGTAAATACAACCTACCTAGTCTGGAACTAGAGGAATGAGTTCATCGAGTATCTTCGGCATGGCAAGTTTCCCAAAACTCGAAGGTGTCTCGAGCACTACGCACCAAAGCGGCTCGCTATTGCCTTATGGGTGGGCAATCATATAGGAGATCATACCAAGGCCCGTTGGCCCGATGTTTAGGAGCCTCGGAGGCGGACTACATGATGAGAGAGGTCCATGAAGGAATTTGCAGGAACCATTTCGGTGAAAATTCGTTGGTACTAAAGCTAGTTAGGTTAGGATACTACTGGCCCCCGATGGAACAAGATTCAAAGACGTTCGTTTAGAAATGCGACAAGTGTTAGCGCTATGCAGAGTTAGTGCACCAACCGGCGGATCTCTTTTATTCGGTACTGTCCCTATGACTATTCATGAAATCGGCGATGGATATAGTTGGACTGCTTCCACTGGGTCCCGGAAAGGTAAGATTCCTTTTAATTTTAACCGATTACTTCACTAAATGGGTTGAAGCAAGTCCTTACCAAAAGATCGGCAAGAGCGAAGTGATCGACTTCCTGTGGGAACACAAAATATGTCGATTCGGAATACCAACGGAAATTGCCTGTAATAACGGACCACAGTTTATAGGCTCCAAAGTCACAAAATTTCTTAAAGATCTAAAAATTAAAAGGTTTATATCTTCACCATACCATCCAAGCGCTAATGGACAGGCGGAGTCGACCAATAAGGTGATTATCCAAAACCTCAAAAAGAGGTTAGAAGCTGATAAAGGCAAGTGGCCAAAAGACTTACCAGACGTGCTATAGGTGCACCAGACGATTGTAAAATCAAGCAGGTTAGAGACACCTTTTACTCTCGTATATGGCGCGAAAGCTCTGATCCTGGTGGAAGTAGGGGAAACCAACCTTACGATTTTCCCGAGTAAACGAAGAGTCAAATGAAAAGGTATTGTTAGTGAAGCTGGATCTTCTCGATGAACGCAGAGACTTGGCACACGTAAGGATGTTCGCTCAGAAGCAAATGATGGAAAGATACTATAATCGGAGGGACAATATCTGTTACTTCAAAGTAGGAGACTTGGTTTTGAGGAAAGTGACTCAGAACACTCAGGAAATCATTGTTGAGAAGATGGGTCCGACGTGGGAAGGTCCCTACCGGGTTGCAGTTGTCACCAGTAAAGGATCGTATGAGCTGGAAAATCAAGATAGAGTCAAACTGCCCAATAATTAGAGCGTGACTCACCTCTAAATGTATTACTACTTATGGATCCTACCTATACTGAAAGTATTTGCTGCACTCTTTTTCCCTTCGATAAGTTTTTGTCCCAATCAGGTTTTTATGGAAAGGTTTTTAACGAGGCAACAACGGAAAGCATACTACGAAGAAAACATAATCGGCAAATTTAAGACCTTTAAATGACAAGGCATTGAAATGATAAACCACTACGGGATGGTTAAATAGTCTTTGGCTCGATAGCAAGTTCCTAATGGGAAGTAAAGCTTGCCATCAAACCAACGACTTTGTGTTTCAACTAACAAAGCAAGACTTCTAGTGTTCCAATTCACATACTTTACATTCGGGGGGGGGGGGGGTAGGGGGAAGTAGGTATTGGATACGGCAGCAAGGATGCCACAAAATTGGGACTACAAGACTTGGGAATAATAATGTGTGATCGGGACCAGGGACTACATGGCCAGCCCCGTAGAAAAAAGTTGTACAAGTTAGCCACTTGTATTGGCAGTTTCTTTTTTTTATATATAGAAATTAGACGCGTATGTACTTTTAAAGATAGAAGGAAAAAAATAAAGTCCTTTTATTTTTATCTTGTTTCTTGTCCAAACGATGAGTTAGTTTTATCATCTGAAAGTTAACAAAAACCTTGAAATGCTTGTGTCGGAATGAACAGGAGACATCCTCTTTAAAAGCATCGTAAACATAAGAGAGCCCTCTCTTATGAAACCCTCATAGTAAATGGTTGGTTCCGGAAGAGTTTATGCCCGGAACAAGAATCTATCGGACGAAAATACACCCGAAGCCTTATCTAATTCAATGCAAAAAGAATAAACTTTGCGCAATATTTAAGCAAAAGTCTTCTTTATTTATCAAAAGCCATGTAAGGCCCTGGAAAATTTCGCTAAGTAATTTAGGATTTTGTGGTGCCAGGTAGGCTAATTATAATATTTTATCTGCTATTAACATGATGGGCATCAATTGAATTTGATAAATAAGTGTATAAGGCTTATGGTAAGTAATTTGGGGTCCAAGGAGGTGCCTAAGTCTAAGTCAAATCGGAAAATTTCATAATAGGCTAAAATTCCAAATGTGTTTGCACAAGTCAACACTATGAACGAGTATATCTAAATATGTATAAGGTTTTATGTGATGAACAACCTATCATATGAAAGGTCTTCGAGTCTAGTTTCCAACGCTTCAAACCGTTCGTCATTTGGACATTCCTACACAAAGTTATGATCAAATTACCAAAGGCTGGAAAAATGCGATCCTGTGTCGAATCTGCGATCGCAAATCTGTCGCATTATTGATCTGCGATTGCAAATCGGACCAGTGTAGCCTAGTTTTGGGCACCGGGTTTTGCGATGCGTCTGCGGCCAGCATACCCATTCTGCGGTCCATTATGCGACCGCAGATCCGAATTCGGAGGGTTAATCTTCCTATTTTCATGACCCGACCCCATTTTAATATATAGGCTTTGGGGTTCATTTTGAGGTGATTTCATGAGCATTCTAGAGAGAGGTGAGAGCATTTTAGAGAGATAAGGAGGAACCCAACATTCAATCATCCAATTTTGCATCAATCTTCAAGAATCAAAGAACCCAATCACAAGTTCTTCATCTAAGAGGTAAGGTTCTATACATTAGACTTTTAATTTTGAGGTTGGGGTATAAGATGGGTTATTAAGGTATGATTCTTGGGGGTAATAGTATTATGTATACATGCATTTATAAATTAGGTTTTTGGAAAGATTGTTGAACATAAATAAGTAAAGATTGGGTTGGGATATGAAGGAAATCTTGTAAAAGAGATTTGAAATCAAGATGCACAACTAGTATTTGATAAAATGCTCAAATGAGCTGAAACTATGAATACCTTCCTAATTTGTGCTCAATTTTGTTATGTCTCAAAGTAGATTGGGATTGCTAGAATTTTCGGAACGTTGTAGTAACTTAAGGAAAGCTTAAACAAGGTATGTATGGCTAAAACCCCCTCTTCCTAGAAATTGAGCTCCCATGGTGTCCCCGCATATGTTGTAAGTCCGAAATTTGATTTATGTAGTATTTGTTATTTCAAAGGATTTGGTATTGCAAGAATATATGTGAAAGGTGTGTCTCAATGTGTTCAATGTGCTATACTTGGTAAATTGGGGATATGCGAAGAATGTGAAGTATATGCTAAATTGCCTAGATTTCAAGTCAAGTTTAAATCGTGATTATTATGCCGAATCATGAGAATTCCTCTCTATGCTTATAACTTGAATTGCTCTTATGTATGCCCATTATCTTAAATTGCAAGTTTGATGTTGAAAGTGAAAGTGATGTGGAATGTGTGTTATGAAATGTGGCCTAGTGCCAAGTATGATGTGATAATTGTGGCCCTAAGTGCCTATGAATTGATATATGTGAGGTAAAGATTGAAATGAAATCGTGAATAAGGGTAACGTCTTGTAAGACGGCTTAGCCGATCGGGCCGTGATCGGACGCCATGTTATACACACATGGTGGTAATGTATTGATAATTGAAACTGGAAAGTGAGAATGAAATAAGGGTAACGTCGTGGAAGACGGCTTAGCCGATCGGGCCGTGATCGGACTCCGCTCAAGGAAGCGGTGGTATTGTGAATGATGATGAACATTATTAAATGCCATTAATATCGGTTTCGGCCAAACTTCTCAGTCCATTTCTGCAAGTATGAGGGCTCCTCTTGTTAGAACCCGGTGAACATGTACGACCCTGCCAGTTGGGAGAGAACTTCCCTTTGGGCCTCATCCTGATGCGGGAAAATCTTCTTTAAACACCAGCTGTCCCGGTGTAAAACTGTCTTGGTTTGACTCTCTTGTTGAAATGCTCGGACATTCTTGTTCTGGATTAAAAGACTGACCAGTGGCAAACATGCAATTCATTACTATTTTCCATACTATAGAAGCTAAAAACAATAGCTCAGATAAGCGACTACTTTACACCAAATTCATGCATCGTCGAAGTTCTGCTCCTGTATGACCTTTAGGGAGGGAATTTTCTACATATCAGCAAAGAGACAAATGACCGCACATCGTACCAAATAAACCAGCATGTACGGGAAGTTGCCGCAGTTGAAGTGCGGACATTGTGGTCGATCCCTAATAGAGAGAATGATAGTTTTTCGCTGCCACACCCCCCCCCCCCCACCCACCCCCCCCCCCCACCCAACCACACCCAACACACCCACCCCCACACACCCAACCAACCCCACACACCCCCCCCCCCTTTGCTTATGCTTCTTACATAAATCATATTTCCTATGGTATCTTTGGATGTTTTTGTATGGCGGCTTCTACGGCTCCATTCATCTGAAGGCCTAGTAAGCTGAATGGAATATCTATGTGTTTGATCTTGAAGGAATTTCGCACATAGCCTTCAATCAAAGTCAACCGTATGAGGTTGGAAGTAATTATCAGTAAATGATATTGATTCTAGAATCCCGAACCGACAAAACTAATACCAGGGTCCCGGAAACAAAGTCTGCACACGACTCCTCCTCTCTAGATTACATGCTCTTGTAAGACTCCCTGCTTCGACCCAGGCTTGGTGATTCAATATGTCGATCAACTACATATGCGTAACATATACTTTCATGATTCCCTTTGTGGATTTCCAGCGTGGCAAACTCGACTTTCTGACGTTACCTTAATTCAATACATTCCACATCTCGCGGCCAAAGCTTGTAGCCTTATTACACGTAGTCTTTCGAGTTGAAGCATTGTCCTCCGGCCAATTTGAGAGGACCTCATTGGAGGCTGACCTCGTTTTAGTCCTAGATACTGCGCATGTGATCTAAACCAGTAAAGACTGGCCATTTTCCGACAAAACCAGGATAGGCATATAGCAGTCTGTTTGCCTATTCACGTGAGCAGATACGCAAAATGAAGTAACTTATATGCCCGAGAAGAAATAGTATTTGCTTCATATATCGGCGTAAGATATGAATTAAGAGACCGTTCAATTATGGTTGACCAGGCAAGAGGAGTCCCTCCGGTGTCCCAAACTCGTAGAGTTACTCCTGAGACCCGTGCTAACAGGCTATTTACGAATTATTCAATCTCCTTTTGGCGTCGGACAGCGAATGCACCATAAGTGGGAATACCACAAAAACTACTGTGCAATATACTCGACAAATAACTGACAAGAGGATTCCTCCACTGTTGCGCGAAAAAAAATTTCGTATTGGCAAATTCTTTCGTAGAGCTCACCGTCAGAGGACAAGCGGTTAAAACTGTTACAGAGTAGTTTAGTGTTATATAGTGACAGAGCCCATGGTGTATTCTTCCTTTTGCACAGAGAATACTATCCTATTTTGCTGTTCAGTTCTGACAAACCCAAGAGGCACCTATTTGGACTGGGATCTTCGTCTAGGCTTCTTTCTCATCTAGATCGTGATTGCACCGCACAAGCTTCAAACCTGGCAAATCTTGATTACCGACTGTATCCAACCCCGCCGCCCAGAGATTCTTACACAGCAGACGCGTTAACAGAATAAGGTGTATTCCAAGGCACGAATAATTCTTTAATAACGGTGTGAAATGTATGTATCATCAATAGGAGAAGGAGGTCATGGAAGCAACGAAACAAAGCGTGTAGACCAAGGTTGCTCTCTCGGTGAAAGCTCATCTGGGACCGTGTAGTGAGACAGTTAGTTGGCCAGATTATCCTGCGGTCTTTTGCCGTCGAAAAACCTTTTTTGCTCGCCTCCAATTCCGTTTGATCCAGACAAAGAAGTAGGGTGGGCAGAGGTACAGGGAGAGTCCCATCGTTTGGGATGTCGTCTTTGGTCGCCCAATTCTTCTCGGACCTGAATGCTACCCTGGGATAAGCGCAAGCTTCGTCAAATCCCGCGCAGCCAGATTACTCGCAAACCTACTGAAATAGTAGTCATAGTCACATGGTGACCCTATTCCCCTCTTTGGAGCCCCGGTAAGATGCAAGCTTTTCGATTACTACCGGACCATCACTATTTGTTGTGGGATTTTGGCACACAACTTGGCCGGGACCACCCATTGAAGCATTGGTCAGAGCCACACGGGCATGCATATCTAGTTGGTTTGGATTGCTCGTATTTTTGACACCTGTATGAAGCGTGCTCCTATCGCCATACATGCACTTTGAATATGTTGCATTGGCGCGAACCATCGGAAAAAGAGAGAGCGATATGCGCTCGAAACCGAAACAGCTTTCATAATCCATAGGGAATTACGGGTGGCAATATTGTCATTTTGCTCCTACTCAAGCATGAAATGCATCGTTTGGGATATTATCAACAGTACATGCATCGGAGTCGAGCCAGCACATAACCAAATTGGAAGACGGCACTATGCCCTACCATTTCTTACGCACGGTGTCAGTATTGTATTTTATTCCCAAGGAGTACCACAGTGTAGTTTTACGGGCGGATAGTGTGATACCTGAACTGAAGCTGATCTGCGTTCCCCATTCGATTGACCTTCTAGAAGATCACTCGATAGAAAACAATGTGAGGATTTCACTCATAGCCAACGACATTTGCCAACCTATAGAGACTAGACTTTTGCAGGAGAAGTGTGGGCTATGTGTTACTTTACTGGCCAAGAAGGTAACTATTCAATGCGAGATACCGATCCTTTAGAATCGAGCATTTGGAACGTAGTAATAAAGCTATGAAAGCCACCCCAGCATTAAGATGCCTTTCGAACGTGTCTATGACAGGGAGGTATATCCCAAGTCCCAAGCATAGGAAAACAATTGGCTCTGGGACTACAATGTGTGCGGGTTGAGTTCGCCTGCGCGAGACAGAGAGGGATAGAACTTAGGCGGGGCTCCCAGTTACTCAGAGGGTAGAGAGCTTTCTCTAACTGAGGCATATATTAGAATGTCTTCCATAGACTACGACTTATCCATCCCGCCTGCTCAATTCAAGTATACTATAAGATTGCGCAAAGACAGAAGTCACAATACACGATGATAGCGTCATTCTCTATATAGCGCGCAAGGAAGATAAGAGTTCTTTAATCAGGTACATTCCTAGACCTGGCGGTTTTGGCATTGGCACCAACAAAACTGTGCGCGATGTATCATTCAAGACTCCCTGTTATTGTTTTGTCAGAAGGCGGCCCTTAAATCTTTTGGACAGATCGATCGGTCCATTTAGGGTAGCAAGGGGCATCCCGCCTTCTTGCTAACAAATAGGCATCTAAGAATGACTGCCTCAGAAAAGGGGCCTCTCGGAACAAACATTTCAAGAGATGACAATTAGTTACTTAGATCATGAGCTACCAGCCAAGCAACCAAACCACCTGCAGTATTGATGAATCCGATGCTGATGTAGTTTAAGTTCTCCCCCAAGAAATCATTACTTCTTTCTTATTCTATTGGCCGCTTGCGCGGTTGGCAATTTTCTTAGAATAGCTTTGACTTTGATGGATCCAGGTGTTTTTCTATTCCCTCGGCGACTCACATGAACCCTAAAGCAAATTTTTCTAGTTTTGGAACCCCGGGAATGCACATTTTGCAGGGGTTCTTCAATTTTCAGGGTTTGTTTACCTTCGCAATCTGTTGAAAAAACTTCCTCAAATCTTCTAATGTGGTGTCAGACCTTTTTCTTTGGACTTAATGATGACCGTTCGGTCTTATATACACTTCAATCTCCTTGGGTGTATATCATTCCGTGGGGAAAAGGTGCGTCCCATTGGCCCCTCATTGTAGGTGGCCCCTGCATTCTTTTAACCCAAACGGCATCATCTTGTAGCCAATACACCCCCTTTATGCCGTAAATGAAAGCTGTTATTTCTCAGCATCCTCTTTTTCATCCATCCATATCTTGATGGTACCCAGCAAAAACAATCAACAAATGCACTGCAGCTCAATTTTTCTGGCGCAGTTTGTCAATCAAGATGTGTTATTATTCGGGGCAAGGGGAAGTCATCTTTTTGGGGCTGGCTCCGCGTTTGAGATCCCGGTAGTCGACACAGGAACTTCTTGACCTTCCCATCCTTCTTCGGTACTGGCACAAATGTGGCTACATGTCGGATACTCTACTACCCTTGAGAACCTTAGCTTTGGAACTTGCTTTAATGACCTTCTTCCTTGATTTTCAAACTTTATATCTTGGCTGAACTTTCTGAGCGTCTTGCCTTTACTGGCTGGAACGGGTCCTGGATCTGTCGGCAATTTAGTGAGCCGTAATTATGATGTACTCAGACCAGTCATGTCGTCGTACGACTAAGCAAAATATTGTCCTCATTACTCTCTTTTTAAAAAACTCTGTACTATTTTCCTTCTCTATTGATTGGTGAACAACACAGAACGCTTGATTCGTTTTCTTTTTTATGTTCCTAGCATCTCCCAGGGTTGATGATTTCGGTTCTCGTCAGGTTGGACTGTTAGGTCTATTCTACAAAAATTCTCATCTTCTTTTTAGCAATTTTCTTCCGGTATATTCATCTTCCTCCGGATCATATGTCCGTTTGTTGCGTTTTGTCTCGTTGCAAGTCACAGTTCATCGGTTTTCATCAAGATAAGTAATTAGTTAATGCGGCTATAAGATAAAGTAATGAGAGAAAATAAAATAAGAGTAAGATTTATCAAGAAAAACCGAATTGCTTTTTTGATAAATCCATAAATTGATTTAAACATCGGAGCTCTTTCTTGCCAAAACAAAATATCTGTGAAAGGAAGAGGTAAACTAGTAAAAATAAAATAGTGCCCATGGTGCTTGTTCAGCCTTGCTACCCCGAGGTTACGCGCGGGCCTCTGGGTGGTTCTGACGGCCAGTTTGTTGAGGCATTGCTCCTCCGCTTACAGCCTATGGAAGGGCCTTCCTCCCCCTCCTCCTCAAATAAACACAGCAACCATCTGCATCAAATCTCTAGGAACAAAGCTGTCCTTGCTGCTGGCATTCTCCCTCTGTCGGTAGATAACCTCCCGGCGAAAATCTTTCCCCTAAGCGACGATATTCTGTTCCAACGCAGAAGAACGACCGCGGCCAGAGTGCCGACCATTATTATTGAATTCCTTCCAGCTATACCTTATCCCAATCCGAAGGTGGTGCCGGCTTCTTCGGAGCTTGATGGCTATCTGCGATCCTGAAGATTCTGCCCAAGTCCCTGCCAGGTTCACTACCCGCTCCAGTTCAGATAGCTTTTCAATTTTTTTTATCCCATCCAACTTAATCTTTATCGGACGGGCGGTTGACCTCTCGATGTTATGATAGTTCCCACCTACTTCCTTCTTCCTCCGCACTGGCGCGGATGTCGGGCACTGATATGGACGCTACCTGCGCCGTGAATAACACCTCTGGTGACCATTCAAAACTTCACTGCCTGATGTAGGATTGATGCTACGGCCCAGCGGCATGAATCCCAAGGCCGCCCCAGAAGCCAAGTTGTAAGATGCGAGCACGTTTATCACTTGAAAATCAACATCAAACCAAGTAGGCCCTATTTGCAGACATAAGGTTAATTTCCCCAATAGTGGACTTTGAGAAACCGTCGAAAGCTTTGACGTTGATGGCTCCATTCCTTGATCTCATACAGGCTCTTTTCCCAACGTTCTGAGAATTACCAATGACAAATG